>NC_135080.1:4264000-4564500 GCF_051107435.1 Chaetodon auriga
TTCAAACAGGGAAATCATCCATCACATGCAGCTGACTGCCCTGCAACTACTGGCTGTTTAAAGTCACAACTTCAATAATATGTAAAATATAACAAAGCTTGTTAACTGGTGGCTCACTGTGACTTTCTGTTAATCATTGCAAACTTTTGACTGCTGGGACTGAGCAAAGGGTTTAATATTAAAATTTCCAAAGTTCATCCACCCAACTCTGGGAGCTAAACTTGCTCTTCTATATTATTCTCGACTAGAGAAAAGAGCATTTTGTGTATGCTGTGTGTTCTGTTGCTGCTGAATTCACTTTGCTCTGAGTGAGGTTACAGTTTTTTATCACTGGCTCTTGGGTTTTCTCACATCCACTGTGGAGTCTGACACTGAAAATTCTCAGGCATTAAAATCTGATGTTAAAATGTCAACATTAGTAGGAAATACAGCTTGGGCTGACGGCAATTCAACCGTTCAGAGTAGACTTATTTTGTGATGGAATTAAATGGAACCTGTTGCCTATGCAGCTGTTTATTTATGAGTGGGTCTTGTTTTGTTTGCTTCACGCACACACATATGGGCACGGCCTTCTCACGGAAATGCACCAAAGAAATGTAGGAAAGAGCGAACAGCAGCAGGGAAGAAGAAGACTGCGTGCAAGGATATAAATAATACCTGATTTTAAATGTTTCAAAAATTGGCTTGTCAAATGCTTTATGAGGAAGAAAATGCATTCGACATGTTTGTTTTGACCTCAAGGATGCACACAATGCATTTTCTTCAGTAAAAGTGAAGGTAAACATAACTTTTCTTTGGTTACAAGAAAACTCCAGACATTTTTTTACCTGCTGGTGACCTTAAAGTTCCTCTCCTGGCATTGATTCGACCCCTAAAAACTCATTTCTGTTCATCACAATCACATATTTTGTTTTTTCCATTAAAAATCCCTTCATGCCTTAAAATGGCTGAGATATAACTCTGCAGTCGTGCCTTCATTTAGCATGTACAGATCTAAAACTCACTACACTTGCTACACAGTGGCAAGTGGCAATATAGGAGTAATTCAGAGGTACATGTTCCAAGTGGACATTCTGAAGAACAACCCTGAAGTCATGTGAAGTTTTCTGTCATAGTGAATATGGCCCTCATCTAATTCTGCAGCTTCTGCTCTGAGTGATTGTTGTTGTAACTTTTTTCATCAGCATCCCAAAGCCATATAAAATGTCCTGTTAACATTTGACTTGGATCGCTGTGTAACTTGGCAGGCTGGCGTTGGCTAACATTAACTAGCACACTGCAGGATTGTTTGGACACAGTCAATGCAGGAAACACAAGAAGAATAAATTTACCAACATGTTGGCTGGTGCTCTCTGTGTCCCCAGGATAAATGGACAGTTTTTAAAAAACTGCTCTTGAAATAGAAACCTATATTTTCTCTAAAAGTATGACTCTCGGCTTTTCAGATCCTTTGGTAATACATGAAGGCTCACCACTTTTACTTTTCCACCTTAACAACCAAAATCAGAACATGTCTCCTGGCTTCTCCTCAGATACTCCTTGTGTCATTGCACACCATATGCGCATGTTAATAAGGTTAAAAACTTGATTTTCATTGCAGGGGGTCATCCACTGAGCATTAGTATTTGTTGTCCATCCTAAAGGTCTGAACCAAAGTATTGCACTGACAGACTGACCAGCATTAACATCCTTGGACCCAGGCTAACTTTGTTTAAAGGAAGTTTTAAGTTTAAGTCATGAGTTACATTTAACTTTCCCACCAACAGGAGGACACAGTTAATTTATTGCAATGTTTGGTCTGATCTCCTCCAAGTTGTTTCTTACATGGAAAGAAAAGGGAAACTTTCAGTTTTTGACACAGAGAATGTGAGAAGGATCAGCATCTGTGGAGAAAACACACAGAAATCGGCAGAATCTCACAACATGAGTTTGTGCGTTTCTCACCAGTCTGAATGTCAGCGAATGCAGGGGGCAGATGGTCACATCTAATTGTGTCTAGGTTGCCTGGTGGATTTACTCATCTCACGACAGAAAAATATGCCATTGTGCCACTTGCACTTTTTTAAAAGGTAACCATTTCCCTACTGAAAATGAGCTTCACTGTCATTCCTTAGTAGTGCAGTGTGAGGTATACAGCAGAATGTGTGTTGTACACTGACATGACTACAAACATTGAGTCAGAGGTTTCCTGTTGTCTATAAACTGCACTGAATCAGTCCAGCTTCAGTTTCCTTTCTCTTGATTATATCCATTTTTTTAAGATCTTAATAACAAGTGGATCTGAAGGTAATGCCCGATGTTTTATTCATTGCTTTTAGATTCAGATGAATCAAAGTCTCATCAGTTCCTCTAATGCACTGGCTCCTTCCCGGATTGAACTGGTCTGACCTGTCGCTAAGACTGTGCTGCAGTCCCCGCCCTCCATTTTCCATGGGGGGAAGGAGAGAAAGGTAAATGCTGGGTTTATCCTTGGTCTGGAGCCCGGCTGTGCAAGGGAGCATCCAGTTCATCGCTTGGCCTTTTACAGCTTCATTGGCTACTTTACAGTAAAGCCAGGTGCAGCGAACCTTTCATGGGGCTGACATATTACGTGATTTAAAGATTCCCTGGGTGGCAGGCCACAGTAAAACCTGGATCAGTTGAGGCAATCTGAGGGTTCCTTCAAAGTGAAACTAAGAAATAAAACAGTAAAGTGGCCACACTCTCCTCGTTTCCTTACTCCTTTTTGCTGTTCTTCTCCAAGTTTAAATTGGCTGGATTATCAGAAATCCCCATATTTGCCCATGTCAGACTCTGCAGTGGAAAAGATTTGAGAATTTCCATGACTCATAGAATAAAGTTGGAGTCCTTTCACACTGTGTCATAGTCGTTGTGCTCTTTTAGCTTGACTGAGATGCACCTGATTTTTCAAATGGAATTCATAATGTGCAAAGTAACAACAGCTGTGGTAACATTTCACCACTCAGACAGCAACTGTCTGACATTGAATACTCACCACGTGTTTTGGTAAGGATCTTACTCTTTGTTTCATGATGCATGAAATCAAAATGTATTATCTGGTGCACTGGATGGAATGTATAGAGCATAAACCACTCATTAAAACTGGTCTTGGTTAAAAAAACAGAAAGAAGAAAAACAGTGTGTATTCACAGTGATTGCCATTAGCCACTAAGATTCCTTAGAGCTAGGATTTATTGTAAAAAGATAAATAAGCTCATTGTATCATGTTCTTCAGAGAAGATGGAAACCGTGGCCATAACAGAGAAAGGATTAGATGCATGAACGTGAAGTTTTTTTTTGTTTTTTTTTTTGGTTTTACTGTATAGAGATTAAAAGGTAAAAATAGATCAAAGAATCACCTTTTCAGATTAACCGAGCCCACGTTATGTGATTGTGTAAAACACGCTCTACATGATGTGTGTACCAAAGTGGAAGATCGTTGTTCAAATTGAAAGGTCTGTTGTCAGATGTGTGAAATATCCAACCGATCGTGTTGCTTGTCCTCACTGAGCATGGTTTAATTTGCAGCAGAAGACTGTAAATAACCACTGTAAATAAACTCTGTACGTTATCATTACTAAATCAGCAGTTGAAAGGTTTCATTTACACAAATTACCAAAAATACTGCTCACCTCTGGTCTATTGTTGGAGTATTGTTTATAGGCTCCTTTTAGCTTCCACTGATGCAGTTGCTGTTTGTGTGTCATGAATACACACAAGTATCATGTGACAAAAATCTGGACACATTCTCAATTAAATGTGCAAAGGTTTTGAGATATCTGCCCCCAAATTTTGGTTCCTGCCTTGGTGTTCAGCATATGGGGTTTTTTTGACCTACCAAACCAAACCAGTTCAGTGGAAGTTAAGACTAGCTGGCAGGTCGTGTCAGGGTGCTTCTCAGATGCCCTGTAGGCAACTAACATCTAAAGGGTGGATACAACAATGATACTTGTAAAATCAATGCCAGCGTCATTACCATACAGACTGCCAATACGCTCAAGGCTTAAATCATTCACCTCTGATGTCTTACACAAGGTGTTGTCAGTATGTCTTCCCTGTATGACAGTTGCACACCATCAAAGCCCAACAGATACCCAAGGTATAGTCCCAGTTGGGTTGCAGTGTCCTCCCAGACTGTTGAGTGAAAACAGGTCTACACACGTGCTGCAGAATCAATATACAAGGAGACTGCAGCTGTAAGTAAGGCCATGATGAATGAGACAGACTTGGAGGTGATTGAGCATGTCTGCTCTGATGGTGGTGCATTTAAATTGGGCTGTGCATGTAAATGTTTTCCCTTAATTGGTAGCCAGAAGAGGTTTATCACCCGAGGTGAATACAGATCTGCAACACAGGCAACTGAAAAGAAATTCAATTCAGATTTAATGAGCTGTAGGCTGGAAATCTAGGTTTACGCTCATAGGTTGAGCAGAGAGCCAGTTCTCTTTGTACTGGGATGTAGAGATTTTCTCTTTTTTTAAACTCTGGTGATTAATGTTCTATGTTTGACCTTATTGACGTAAAGCTCAAATGAGGAAATTGCTCTCAAGAGCAGTGCACTTTACCCTTCATTCAGACCAGTATGTCACACGAGCGCATCGCGTTTTCCTGGATGGTAGATTAGTCTGACTGATTTTCCCTTGTAGAGATAAACAGTAGCCACATTAATTTTGAAAATGCATTCCAAACAGCTGGAATGGGCCACAGATGGCAGCGCTGTCTGTTCAGGTGGACTGGACATCAGGGTCTTTACTGTTGGGAGGGTTTCTTGATTAACATTGTCTCAGAGACCAATCAGTATATTAGACAGGTCCTTTATGGTTGTGACAAAGCACAGGCAAAAATACACAACAGGAAAGAGCCACGGGTAGCTGGAAAGTAAAGATCTGAAAACAAAGCAGATGCCCGTACTGAGAGAATTACAATAAATCATCAAATAATAGTGGGTGCTGTCAGAGCCATTGCCTTCACACATCACAGCATGCAAACTCCTCACAGCAAATGAGATGCCTCTCATTTTAAAATGGCCATGCACACATGTTTGATGCTGCACATGAGAAGATAAGCATATTGTTGAGAGACCATTTATCCATTTTAACAACCGAGAATTCTTATCAGGGTTGGGAAAAACAATTTGACTGCACAAAAAAAAAGTGATTTATGGATATCCTCTTTATGTTGGTAAAATCTAAATGATCTGATACTGCAGTGAAATTGAAATTATTGTAAAGGCATTGCATGGCAGCACCAACGTCAACCTACTGATAGATGACTGTAATAAAGTGCAGCTATAACGTGGCATTTTTCAGCCTGTGTTGAGGATCCTGGAGGTTATGAATGAAATTGAGTTTTGGCATGAACATACTTGATATCAAAAAGGCAATTTATCCTACGAAAACAGCCACTGATATGTTTACTGTATTGTACACTGGCATAAAATCAATGTAATATGAGTTTCTGAATATCCTGCTGAATGTCTTGTGCAATTGGTGGATAATCTGAGATTTCCTTTGGGTTTCTTTTCGAGCAGTTGTACGGTTTGTTTTAAGTGGTTCAGTTACAGGGTTTTTCCACACCATCAGAGCAACTGTGTGATTACTGCTTGCTCTTCTGAGGCTCCATGTAGCCTGCTAGACTGCTGGAGCTAATCTCAGTTTAGCATTTCCACACAAAAGCTGTCTTTGTGGTTACTCAAACAATGGAAGACCACTACAAGCCTCAGATCAGGCCGTTTGAGAAAACAATGACATGCAGCCCCCAGTTCCAATCTTTCTGAAACGGCAGTTTGTACATGTAAGCTGCAGCTCAAGTGGTCTCCCACCGGACTCTCCCTGAGGCTTTGATCCTTTGACAAGAACACAGACATGGTTATGAGTCATTTTGTGCAGACAGCAGTGACAGCTATATATCTACAGACATTATTTTTTTGCAGTACATGTCACAAATGAGGGTAACTTAAAATATCAGAGCAAGAAAGAAAGACAGAAACCAGGTAAGTGGGAACATGAGAGCAACATGGAGGTCAGAACAAATGAATGTTGTACATGCAAAGAGGTGATTTTTCATTTGCTTACATGGTGATGCATATTCAGTCAGTCTAAGCTCTTTAGGCAGGTCATTCCAGGGTCTGAACTCCACTGGCTTGATCACCTGTTTTCACTCCACATACTGAAACAGGCAAAATGACTCTTGACATCTCCTGCCAGTGATGAAACACTGTGCAGCAACTCTGCAGTTTGGCATAATGTCAAAACATGCTAAGCATCTCCACTGGGCCCTGATGAAATCCACTCTTGGTTTATCATTCATGCTGTGCATACTAATGAGCCCTCTGCTAACTGACAAACCCTGTGCTGACCAGCTATTTCTAACTTTTCCTGGTATCACAAATAAAGGCTGAGAGAAAAGTATTAGCAATAGCATGCAGAGTTTGGACATCCAAGAAAAAGAAAACAGTAAACTCTGTTAAAAAGCATTGTTTTACTTTGACTTTAGGACCATTTCCAGAGAAAAATATAAGAATAACATTAAAAATTTACTAATTCAGTGGGCATATAATAACAAAACATATTGTACATTGGCTGAAGGCTTGTGAACGTATTGTCAGTCTTCAGTATGTGGAGACTGAATATAGCCTGGGAGCTTTTGCATCATCTCTCTGCCTCAGTCTTCATATTTCTCGACCGTTGGCTGTCTAATGAATGCAGAGGCAGGGCAGTGTGTCTGACTAGTCCCCTCTCTTTCTGTAAAAAACGCATCTGTCTCAAAATATACATGATTAGCAATATGACAGTGCTACATATATTACTTTCAAATGCAGATTTCTAAATAAAAAGTATGGGAATTGTTAGATTAGCCATGAAAATATGTAACTACTGTAGCTAAACAACGTATCTGCTATGAATGGAATTCTGTAACACATACACCTACATGATATTCATGATTGAGTTGGATTCAGATTAAACGTTCACGAGAGATAGATGGGTGTTTAGCGGCACCTACACTATTAATTGTTTTTATCCTCAGACATAAATTCAGGTGTTATTGTTTTCACCACTTTAGAGCTGCTGTCAGAGCAAATATGGTGCATCATACAGTAAACTGAAGCATTAGTCATTTCATTGTTTCATCTGTTCAAAGTAACTCATATCATGATGCCCAGAAGGGGTAAACAATAATTTGAAATTGTACAACTTCATTGCTTTGTGTCATTCAGCTGTGTCACATCCCTCTTTGAGCAGCCTGTTTATAATCTGCAGCTGTTTTAGGACTAATTCACAGAGGGATTTGTCACACCTGAGCATCAGAATATCAGATGTCCCCTCTCATCTCCCTCCTACAATACCTCACATTCAACTGTGAGATGATGTTTGGTAGTACTGCACATCAAATCACATGACAGATGAAAGCTAAGGGTATAATCTGCTTCCAAGAAAAGGGTATATCCAGACACACACTGGTTGATAGTGAGGTATTGATAGTGTGGCTGCTCTGATGCCTTATCTGTGAACAGTATTTCGTATGTCAACAGAAACATGTTGAACACAGAAGTTATTTCAAGTATTTCTCAGTAGAATCAACTTACCTCCAATTGCATATCAAACTTCTTGTCTTAATAGTTTTGGGCATCTTTTGTCTTGCCTTGCTCATAAAGTCTGACACCGCAGCAGTCAACACAACCTTTTAGATTAGCATTAATCTTTAAAGTGGAAGCTGTCACTCATTTGGTTTGACTGGCATTACTGGTGATGTGCGGCAAACCAAAAGTGGCCAGATAAGCCTTTTGTCTTTGTCTGTTAAATGCCCTGACCTTGGATTATTGAGCTTCTGTCAGCTGCAGTCTCCACTCCCTGTTGCGTATTTACCAGCTTTGTGCTTGTGTAAGGACATTCTGGTGAGGAGATGGATGACGGTTTTGAAGCTGTCTTTACAGACACTCAAGACAGTCATTAGTCTTGACCTCACCTGGCACTCAGATGTGGGCTGGCAGCCTTCTTTTGTAATGTTTCGCATCATGTTTGTGAGAGTGAAAATAATAGCTTGACATTTGTGAGCAGTATATACTGCACAGTGAGGACTGTGATGAAAATGTGTGAATGTGGTCTTGTTTGTCCGCTTTGGGAAAATGTTTAAGACAGCATTGAGAAATGGCTGGGTCCAAATGTCACTATGCCTACTTTACTACAGTTATGCCTGCTTGGAAACCAAACTGATTTAACTAATGTACCAAAACCCGATGTGGTTATTAATTCGGGGGTTGCTGCCGCTGCCTGTTTATCTCCAAGGCATTAGGGAAGCCCTTAAAGGTCAGATGTGTAGGATTTAGGTGACCTATTAGCAGAAATGGAATATAATATTATTATATACCTTCTAATTTTCATTAGTATATAATCACCTGAAAATATGAGTTGTTGTGTTTTTGTTAGGTCAGAATGAGCCCTTTGTATCTACAGAGGGAGCGAGTTGTCATCCATGGATTGTGCCACGTCGCACCGCCACGTCTCTACGCAGGTCCAGAATGGACAAACCAAACAATGGCTATAAAACAATGAATTGATTTTGATTGAAATCCTGACTCTTGGGTAGATTCCCACATACAGTAACATTGAACAAACAAGGATCACAATGACTTGGATGATCACTGGGATTCATCCTCAGTTTACTTTAGTGCCAGCAGGAGGTCTAAGATTCCCCTTTATCACCTCTTTGTCCTTGTGCGCCTCAGCAGTGTGTTAAGGAGAGACTTTGTACCTTCTGAAAACAAACACATCCCAACCGTCTTTACAAAGGAAAAGTTGAATCATTAAGCCAAAAAAGACACCCTCGCTCAATTCAATACCCTCAACAGCAACAGCCTTACTTGGTCTGGTGTGACTAGTTCAAGTGGTGGAAGAAGTATGCAGTATTAATACCACACTGTGATAATTCTCCTATTATCACCAAATGGATTTTAAGTATCAATCTAAAAGTACTCATTCTGCATTACAATGGTCCCTGTCAGTGTTTTAATATCAAATATGCTGTTTTTGGATTGGTATTACTGCTGCATTAATGTGTATGTTGCATTTTACTGCTGTATTTGTTTAAGTTGAGCTCATTTTAACTATTTTATGTTGTGTAGTTTAATCTCCAGCAATGCATCAGATTCTGTAAGACCATCATATGTTTGTAGTTTTGCTGTCCTGTGAGAACTGTGCACTTCTGAAAAGTCAGCTTTTCTCAAGCTCAGAAAGACAGCCTGTTTTCAGTTTTGTGACGATGCATTTTTCAGCTAATCCAAGAGGGTTTTTAAATATTTTATTTAGCTCAAGAAGAAGGATTTTCTAAAGATATAAAGGCACACTTGTTCCTTCAGTGCATCAGAAACAAAGTACGACATTTACAAATGAAGTGTGGTGGAGTAGAAGTGTTAAGTTAAAATGGAAATATTCATGTAAAGTAACTCAAATTTTCACAGGTACTTAATACCTGTGTAAATGTACTTAGTTACTTCCCACCACTGGATATTGTTTTGTACATAAAGTAAACTCATTGTAAAGTTATTTTCCTGACTTTCACGATGGTATTGTCTTTAAAACAACAGACTCAAAGGAATATTAGCAAATGTAAGGAAATTAAATGTGCCATTTTCCCGTAGTTGCCACTTTTGGCCACAGTGGGGCTTTGGTGTGGCTATAGACGTCCCTCTTGTTTTGATTAGCACATAAAGAAAATGTAACACTAATTCCTGTAATTAAATTCTTTATCTTTTCATTTTTTCTTTTCATCTTTGTTAGGAATTAGTAGCTGTTGGTTTTTTGCCACAAGGAAAGCGTAACTACCTGCCATCATTCCTTGTTTCTGGGTCTCATTACAAAATGTCCGAAGCAGCTTGATTGAAAGGCGCAGCTGTGATGCAGTACGGCACATTGAATGTGGTCTGTGAGGCATCAGTCTATTGAGCCCATCCAGGCTTATGTAACTGAAGATGAGACCAGTGGTGTTATGGATTTGTTGTTTCTCATCTGTGCCAATGCTCAGGATTTCTGCTCTGTGGCAGCATTGAACCAGTCAGATGATATTCTATGCACAGCGCTGATGAACTGTGAAAATCTTAAGTGAATTTCAATGCATTATGAGCATGGAAGTGTAGGCTACATTAACAGCAAAACAGCTATGACTGGTGTTCCTTTCAGCTGCATGATTTTAGTTGTGTGGGCTCTGTTGTAGGTATGACCCACACAAAGACTTTTCTTTTCCCTTTTCAGTTACCTGGCTCAAAGCTATAGTGGTGCCAGAGAGAGCAAACAAAGCTTTTATCAGTCAATCACTAGCAGAGGAGGCATGTATTTGTATGCCTTTAAAATTGAAAGCTTGTTATTAAGCCTTTCCTGCAAAGCACACTCCTCTGCAAGAAAATCTGATCTCCTCTGAGTGAGCTTTCCTCACTGACATTTTTTTCCAACTTGAAATAGACCCAATAACAGCTTTTCAGCCTGACCTCCAAAGCACTTCTTGTTTCATCACCAAGTCCCAAAGATTGCCTTTGTGTCAGTTACTGAATGTGACATATGCACACAATATGCCACTCACATTTGTACAGAAATGTCTGAAAAATTGAAATAGTGTCTTTCTGTGAACAGATGAATTTTGCCTTACCTCAAAGTTTCAGCAGCCACCCAGCGATGCCACACGTAGCTGCTCACTTACTGTATGTGCTTATGTTGCTTCACAGAGAAACACAATACCCCTTCTTTGCCTCTGGGAACTCGCAATATCACAGTGGTGCAATTTTGCATTTTGGAATTGTTTGCTTGATTTCTCCTTTAGCATGCTCTGTGGAGTTAATGTCTTTGGCCCCTTTCCCTCTGTCAGCGAAAGAAATATATTGGATAGAGAAACTTCAGGTGACATAAAACTAATGGGCTTTAAATTTAACCATGAGAAGAGAAGATGATTGGAAAACTTTTTGAAGAATGTAAAATTAGAATTCAGCATCCCTGAGGAAGAGTCTGAAGCATTGGAGGACCTGTGTAATTCTCTCTCTGATGAAAACCCTTAATACTGATTTATCTGATCAAGAGCGTCTCAACAGCTTTCTCAGGTCTGCTTGAGGAATACTAATAACCCAAGGAAAGGCTCCTTCCACAAAGAACTGAACAGGACCCAGGCCTCACAAACAACGTCATTTGAGGCTGCAATATTTGATCACCCACAATTTATAACTGTGACAGCCATGTTGGATCTGCAAAAATAGATTTTGTGGTCATTTGAGCCAGTGATATTGCTTTTAATATAAGTGCAAACCTTGCAAGAATAAAATAGAAACTGTATTAATGCTCTAACATGTCAGGGTGGTCTCTCGACACGATCAGATTGATTAGGTGTGATTAAGTAAGTGTAACTATCAAAACCGGTCTCAATAACAAATGATAGCAAATATGAAAACATCACAAAGAAGAGTACGATACTGTACAACTCATGTTCAGATTATATTATTGATGTTCATGTGGAAAGGAAATGCTGGGTGGGATTCATTGTTGGAGGGAGGAAAAGTTGATCCCTAAACTTTAGCAAACTTCTGTCAGTATCAAATAATTATACAAAAGCTTCTAAAGCCCAGTATTTGATGAGGAAAACAAAAAGCCCTGGCATAATTTCCAACCCAAATGGCACTCAGAAAAGATGTTTGGTCAAAAGCATGGTGTCCAGATGGAATAATCAGCAAGAGAGAACAAGCCTTACATGCAATCTGTTGCTCTCTGTTGGGACTAAGATATTGACTGAATCCTTTCCTCTTAAATCCCAGATGTTTAAAATTAATTGTCTAATGAATTACAACCATGATTGCACATGACCAGTTTTTATCCAAGGTTTTTAAAACTGTCATTTTTAAAACTAAATCAGCTTGTTTGTTAGGCAGCAACAAAAACTGCTTCAAAGAATGAGTTCATGTTTTTCCAGGAGAAAAGCGGTAAAAACAAGAAAAACTGGTGAGAACGAGTCACATCCACGCACACGGATTTAGTTCACAAATTTCAATTTGGCTTTTCTCTTTCTTCCAAACATAATTTTATTTTTCATGGTCAAAAGGCAGCGTGGAAATAATCTGTTTTGTGTGCCATGAAGAGAAGTGAATTATTAATTTTTGAATGACGTATTAGATGTGAAATATTCTGCTTTGAGCTAAAATGGAATCAAAGTCTTTTTGAGATTCAGAGGAAGCAGCTGCCAGCACTTGAAGTGGTAACCTGCATCCTACATCTGGTTTTAAAAATAAGAACAAAGGCTTTTCTCAAGTGTAGTGACTCTTGAGCACAAGTCTTTGCCTCACAGTTTCACATTTGGTGCAAAGACTGGTGATGTACCAAAGCATCCTCACCATGTGGGGTCAACAGATGAAGGTGCCAAAGAGACGTTTATTTTGCTTGACGGGGGCGTGCTGGGGTGGAGAGACCTCTTTTACTATTTCTGCTGCTCCAAATTAAAGCCAAAGCCCCAACAAAGCACACGAACTATTTGCTTACGAAGCTGGTACAGCAGCTCTTGCAATTCATCACCCAGACTTAAAATTGGGCCCGGGGTCCGCCTGGACAGGTAACACCTTACGAAGGTCAATGAGGCAAAAAATAAAGCCGCTTTGCTCCTGAGGATAGCCCTTCTTATGTGCACTGAGAAGATTTGTAAGTCAAAAGCTCCAGATGCAGAGACACAGACGAGGCTTTCATGTGTGCTGGATTCCATTTACTCTCCATCTCTGGCGTTTTCCAGAGGATGTGTCCTTTACCTGACACCAGACTCAACTCATACGCAGCCGTGGCATTTCAGCCCTAAAAAAAAGCTTACCATCCCAATTTTCAGTGTGCAGTGAAAAGCAATAAATGGAATCCCTGTGGACATTCACATGCTTTAGAGATGCCTCTTTGTGTAAAGAGGAGGTAATCGCGCATAACTGCTCAAACGTCATCTGGACATCGGAGTCATAAACGAGAGCCCGGCTCTTGCCTCCTTGGCAGATTGCACTGTCAGGAGGTAAACAACGGAAAGAATGAGGAAGGACTCATCTGATAGGAAATGTCAGAGCATGATTGGATTAAAAAAACCTCCTAAATTAGGGTCATTAATCACGAGCTGGGAAAACAGTGACAGGTCTTGTTCTCAAAAGCTCTCTTCTGGAACTAAGCCGAGTGCCACCCGGAAATTGTGCAATTACCTTAATACCTGATCTAAATGAAGAGTATGCATGGCAGTGTCAATTGTTAATTGGGAAAAACAGCTCATATTATTTAGAGGTAATTGCCATCACAAGATGCCTACTTATCTAATCCTGTCTTTTTTTATGATGCATCTGTTTGTCTTGAATGCATAATTAGCACAACAATATTGCATTAAATGTACCTCTATCTGCCCTGCACTGTGCGGCTATGGCTGATACTGAATGTCATATGAAATGTCTTCCTCTGGTGTAGTCAGAACTGTTAGCCACATCCCAGCCAGTAATACATATGTCAAGTGTGACATCTTAAACTCTATCATCTCTGCACTTTCAAATGGAAAATTGAGAGCTGTGCATTGAGCAGAAACTTTTTTTTTTCAGAGTCATTCTCACAGTCATCATCTTTCACCCAATAACCCAGCACTGCAGCGCGCATGCCGCAATTAACTCGGAGCAACAGTTGCACTGATATATCACATTTCTCTGCCCAGTGTGTCGATGTAACAAACTGCACCCCTGAGGGCTGCTGCAGGAATGATGGCACGAGAGCTGGAATTGACGGGGGCATGTTAGGAACCAACCACCCCCCACCTCGTCCCCCACGAGGAGACCAGACAGCTTCTCCCGTGCCCCGTGTGTGATGTTGTGATATCAAAGGAAATCTAATCAGAAGTTGCCTGACTAGCTCATAAGTCAGTGCAGAGCTAATCGATGCTTATTCTGCATGGTTTATTGATATCTGTAGTGAAATCCAAGCCTTTTTTTTCCATTTGAGCAGCTGATTCCCTATCAGGCAAGGCCAGAGTGGCTCTGTCTAATGTAGTGAGAATGAGACTGAGGACATGGGAAGATGTGTGTCTCATATCTAATTTATTATTCCCCCACATGCACAACATGTGAAAGATGTCTCACTCACTTAGTGTGTGCAAAAAGCCTGTGTGGGTCAAGCATGTGTGTATTTTTTTGTCCACATACGTGCTCCCAGGCAGTCTCTTTATGGTTCTTGGTTGGTCTCCGTAGGTGCAGTCAGTCAGAGAAAGTCATGTACACTGACTCTCAGTGGACCCGTGTTTGCATGACTAATATGAATGTGTGAATGCCTCTATGAGAGTGGAGTACAGGGACACGGTTCTCCATTGAGTATCATCTTAATTAAACCAAATTTCCCTCAAAGACTCTACAGACAGCTATTTTAGATTGCAATTAGCCACACTTCATACAGCTAGCCACTTGTCCACAGGTCTCTACTGGTGTGTTGTTAAGGTAATATTTTAGAAAAAAATAATAATAAAAAAAAAAAGGTTTCTGCATAATTCCTCCAAATGCAACAAACAGCTAGAATGCACATTGTATTTAACTTTATTTTCAGAGAATTACCTGATTGCTGAACCATTGCTTTTCCCGCAGTTATATCCTACCAAATGAAAAATGCATGCAGGGGCATTAATATGGCTACAATAATCACATATTCACAGGCAAACTGGGCTCCATGGCCTGCTTTTTTCTCAACTAACATATGATGAACACAATGAGCGTTACACCTCCTGATGAATCACTCAGGGTTTCTCATTCGGTTTCATTAGCAAACGTGAAATTTCATCAGTGTAAATGCATATGGGTAAGGAAAAAGATGAAGCTGCTGTCGCTGATTCCTCAGGTGCAGCCAGAGGCCAGTCTTCGTTCCAGTTCCATGTCCTCACAGCTGTTTGTAGCTCGCTCCTGCCACACCTGAGGCTTTGTGGGTATGTGTGCCACACAGTCAGAGACCTACTAAACTCAGGGGTAAAACAAAGAGCTGATAGAAGATAGTGATGGGTTACATCACCACATAGATAATCCAGGCAGACCTACAAGCCAGTTGATGGCCCTGTCTCTCATCTCAGGGAAGTTCCTACTTGTGTAACATGTCTTCTCTTCTCTTCTCTTCTCTTCTCTTCTCTTCTCTTGTTCAGTTATAAAACACACAGGATGCAACCTTTTAAGCCCCCTTGTTTTGCACATTCAGGCACATTCATAATGTCACTGTGGCTTCCCACTAGAGGTGAAGCAGGACGCATCAAGGCTCTGAATATTCCTCGTATGCCTGATCAGATGACGCATTCTGGCATGATTTTCCTAAACTTGTGAATATAGTGCATTGATTTTTTTTTTTAAAAGAAAGAAATATATTGCTATCTGTTTAGAAAATGCAGTTTGACCATAGGCCTACTGACTGTTGCTGGAATATGACACTAACCCACTCTAACAACTCAGCTGCAGCCACATGACGCTGCCCAGGAAGGTTATCTGTCTCCAGTGATTTATCTCTCCGCTACCTGCAGTCAAAGCAGGTATGTTATTAGGAAAGGTTGCTAGTTAGTTATCAAGGAAGAAGGCTACAAGGCAACCTTCCAAATGACACTGAGCAACAGCCTATCCCCACCCACAGCGCTTATGGTCTGCTGCTGATAGCAAAGCATTAAATTATTAATGTATTTGTGTGTGTGTGTGTGTGTGTGTGTGTGTGTGTGTGTGTGTGTGTGTGTGTGTGTGTGTGTCGGCTCTATAGCCAATGCTGCAACATTTGCCTCTCCTTAGAGATTGTTTTTACACTTAGCTCAAAGATAAAGCTTCCTCCTAGCCCCCTGATGCCGTGAAGCACCATAAGTAGAAAGAGTCATCCAAAAGATTAGTGCCACTGGTGACAGAGCCTCCGTTTCATGCCTACCAAAAGACTTATTTGGAGTGTGACATCATTATCACTGTCGGTCCCTGTTGCATGCAGAGAATGTGACAAATTCCCCTGACACCAATTAGGCTCTTGTTTAATTGCTTCCATTTACCAAGGTATTAATTCAGATCCCCTCTCCTCAACCCCTCACTAATTCCAGTATGATGCATTGTCGCCCGTAATTTATACACAGTGTAGAGTTCACCACTTCAAAAAGTAAGCTCACTGGCAGCATTTATCCAAAACCCCAAGATGTGGCTGAGTCACAGCAGCTCCGAGGGTGTACGAGAAAAAAATGAAGTGCAACATAGAAAAAGTCATTGAAGTGCATAACGCTAAGCAGCAGGACGACACATCAGCCCATAATCATGTGCAACTAATGAGAAACGTGTTTTATTTTCTTATTCTGCTTTTATTTATGTGAAAACCACCTTTGACGAAGGCAGGGTCCATCTAGGCCCTGAGTGTTTGAGGAAGAGACGGACTGATTTCTGGTCTGCAGAAACTAAACTCAACTTGTAAACTTTCCAAAACTAACCAGCAGGAGTCACACGACCGCTGTTTTTATGATAGGTAGCAGGAAAAAAAAAAAACGAGGGGGAGAGAAAATCAAAGCGGAAGTGAGAAGTAAGAGCAGCAGGAAAAGTTTTTGGGGGGGGAAACTTGGAGACGGTTGTATCGGCGCTGCGTGATGAAAAGCAAGAAACGTGCATATGCCGAGGTGTGAAGTCTGAAGGCAACTTTGTCGCTGAGGCAGGATCACAATGGGACTCCCCACGCTGGAGTTCAGTGACTCTTTCCTGGACAGTCCGGACTTCAGAGAGCGGATCAAATGCCATGAAATCGAGCTTGAGCGGACAAATAAATTCATCAAAGAGCTCATCAAGGATGGGAACATGCTCATCACTGCTCTCAAGAGTAAGTAGCCCAGCGTGGCCTTCCTCACTCCCAGAAATAAGCGTTCCCCAGTGTAACTACCTGGAATTGTAATGTGAGAGGATGCATTCATTGCAACGTATTTAAGTCTGTGCGCTTGTGTCTGAATGGTCCCTCTTTGAACTCACTCAATAGCTGAATAACCCCACTGCTCTCCCATTTGCAAACATTTTTATTGCTGGTGAAAACCTTTATGTCTTAACAAAAGACACATACTTAATTCATTATTTGGAGGTTTTTTGTTTCTTTGTTGTTTCTAATTCCAGGATATTTGTTGGCCTTTCTGTCTGCCTCCCTGCGTCTGTGCGCAGGCTTGTCTAACAGAGTCCAGAGCAGAGACCAGAATCAGAACTGTCTGCGGTTTGAATGGTTTTTACCCTGTGCTAATACCTCATCATCAGGCCACAGCCAGACATATGCAGATCATTAGTGCATAGTGGAATTTGCTTTAACTCCTTTAAAAAAAAAAAAAAAAAAAAAAAAAAAAAGATGCGCTCACCTCAGGGGCTTTTAAGTCACCTATCAGGGGTGAAAACACAGACTGGTAATGAGTGCATGAAATGTGAGCTGTGTGAGGATGCCTGCACTTTGTCATGGGTCACTGTCCTCTCAAATTCCAAGCTCAAACTCAAATTCCACTGTGCTGATTAAAGTGGACTTCCTGTTCTGCTGTAGCCCTGTAAGGACGGGAGTTTGGTCTGCTAATGTCAGAAGTGTGGCTGTGAAATGGAGAGAGATTAGAAATATGGGCCTAATAAATATGGAAAATAGCTGGCCTGGAATAGGATGGGAAGGCCACAGCCGCGTGTTGTAGCGCGCTCACTAACCCATCACTCAATGCAATAATATATTTTTTTTCACGCTTCAACCTTGCATGGTCCTGTCAGCCTTTACCGTGAGAAAGCATCGTTCTTTTCATGCTTTCACTCTTTTCATCAGCGTTCCTACACAGCACATATACTGTACATGTTTATGTTTATATTTGCTCTTGTGGCCAAGGCAGTCACTGAGCGCTCAAAGCTGAAATACCATCTATAGGAGCAGACATATTGACAGGGTTTAAGTTGCAAAATCAAACTTTTTCACATTAAAGCATCAAATATACATTTTATTTGTTTTGACATGCAGCACATTATTAGTCTGTAGGCGTTTGTGACTATGTCTGCACATCTAAATTGCTTTTGTGCCAGAAATATTCAGGCATGATGGAGTGTATACCATAACATGGGGGGTGTAAGCCAAGATATTTGTATTGTATGGGACTATTGTGCAGTGAGCACTTAGCTGAGTCGTAATAAAGAAAAAGCCACTGTGCAAGCTATAAAAGTTCTAAAAAACAGCAAACACAAATGAGCTTTGTTGCCCTTACAAGTTATACTTCTCAGGATAATTAACTCTCCCGGATGAACCAGACTCACTTTAAAAATGGGACATGATGTGAATAATGAGCCACTATTTTTGTACAAAATCCACTCTGGCATGATGGCAACATGATGGAGAGATGGATGGACACATGAACGCAAAGACAACTATGGAGTAACTTTACTTTGGCCACATCTGTCTACCAAAGCGACGTTCAAGACACAGTAGCTACAGCTCGTTTTAGGGAGATCTTTGATGTCAACTAAAACAGTGAGGAGCATTTAGCATTTGGCTCATCATGCCTTATCACTGTGTTTGAAAGAATCTGCTTTTTGCTGAGGGCAGCTGAAGGCCAAACCAATTTCATACCTTTTGTGCAGGGAAACTGTTCTGTCAGTGGGCAGGGCACCACAGGTGGGCAGCTGAATGATTTATTCATGGCAGTTAGGATACTCAGTGGCAGGATGTCAAAGGTCCCTCTGGTTTAATACCTAATAAGACCTTAACGCTTCAGGTTGTTTAAAGAGTATAAGGCAGTAGCAAGTGAGCTGAGACTGAGATTGATCTGATTTGTTTATGGATGCAGGAAAACTGCGTACTTAAGGGATCCCACCCTTCTAGTCCCAGCTCTCGGGTCTCTGGTCTCTTGAAAAGTTTGAAGTTAAAATAGAGGAGCATAAATCACATGTAATGAAACTCAATGTGTGAACTATTACAGTAAATAGCCCTAAAACTTGGCCGCAGCTCAGCCAGCTATAGGAAGGAATTTGGGGTTGTATTTGTCTTTTCGTTGTAGTAATGAGTGGAACAGTCCTTTGACTGGAAAGCCCAGTTTCAGTCGGGGCGGAGTGAGAGTGCGAGAAGCGAGCAGACGGAAGTAAATTATTGATGGTCTTTAACTTAGGACGGCACAGAGGTTTATGACCCTTTATGACCCACCATCAGTGGTGACATTACTGGAAGACCTTTAATGGAGCCCCTTTTTTTTTAATAGTAATCATCTCATGTTTCAAAATTGAATAGTATACCATAATTCATTGGCCTTCACATGTGCTGTGAATGAGGCCTGTTGAGCCAAGGTGAACTTTCATGTTAAGACATTATCTGTAAAATGATTCTATGCATTAAACTGCATTAAACCGGAACTGCATTGAGAACCTTCTAATACTCATGCTGCTGTGGTACTTTCTGAGTGTGTGGTATACATGTGAATGGGACGTGTGTGAGAAGTCAGTCACTTGTTTAAAGACAATTAGATGTGGGAGAAATTATGCTTTGAAATTCTCCTGTGATTAACTTTTACAAGGTTGACTCTTTGTTGTTGCTGAAATAATGACTTAGTAAAGAAAGCCAGCACCAGATTTGGCCTTGGGGATAAAATAGAAGCTGTGACCTTTTCTTGATCTAAATATGCATAATTCATCAATGTCTATTATAGTTTTGTCTGTTCTATATGAAAACATGGTGATAAAGGAGGAGAAATTGCATTCTGAATCATATCTCATTATAATTTATGTATTAATGCTCGTGATGAGGATTGTGGTCTGAACAATCCCAAATAGTTATTTGTTGGTATGAATAATTTGTTCTGAGTGCAGGTGTCTCTCTGCAGATGTTGTAAATAGCTTTTTCTTACGATCTGTAGCTGGAACTGTTTGTACCTGATGTAAATAACACCTGCTGACTTTTATTAATCCCTCCGCTTCACAGCAGTAGTTAAATACACTAAAAGCACTAATTATCCCTTTGTGAGCAGAAGAAACCACAGATACAAGGCACATAATGATACATTTTAGATGTGGTAGGTAAGTTTGTATACAAAGCACTTAGTAGTGTAGCCAGGTATCACTGGAAGAGTTGGTTACTGTTCACATTTGAACTGATACTGATACTACCTCAAATTTGGTACTGGTACCCAACGGTACCTTTTTTCTGTGGTTTACGCTCTGTGTAACATCAAAAATGTAATTTCAGCAGTGAAAAAATAAGTCCAAACATCTCAGTTTCAGCATTGTTATTGTTTAGAGCATTTAAACACATCCCTCCCTGCTTCCCTCTCCCTCCCAACACCATCCCCACAGCAATTCACATACTGATAGTTACAGATAGTGTTGGCTAACACTATCTGCTATCTAGCAAAAATGCTAAGATAACGTAAACCAAAACAGCCCCCAGTTCTCCAACAGCAAATTATTGACCTAACTAATTAATTATCTGAAGAGGTTGATGAAGTCATCCATTGGCTCACCGAAAGTTTTGTCATCCATTTGTTTAATGTCTTCGGCACTGGCTGCAGGCATGTTAGTTGTGGCATTTGGGACTACTTCCTGTCACTTTAACAAGCTGAAGGGATGACATAATCTCTCTCTCTCCCTCTAGAAGTTACTCCCTCTCCCAGATGTACTCTCAGGCTCAGATTGATACAACCAACCAATCAGTATTAGTAATTTGTCTTTTGTGAACAAGTCTTTTAAGCGAATGATGACCCGTCCTGTTTGGGAGCCAAAAAAGCCAGCTCTTATTGTTGAGGAAATTTTCTGGCTTGCTAAAAAGAGGGATTTTCATGAGTTCAGTACACGACCCAAATCTATCTGGAAACATTAAAATGGTGAGATAATGTGAACAACAATGGATGCAAAGAATGTGAGATAGCACACCTGTGTTTCATCAGCTCAGCTGTGCCAAAACTAACCAGAATGATTTTTTTGTTGAGCCCAAGCAACAGTCACAATGACTAAATGAAGCAAATGTGGAAGTGCTTTAAAAACAAAAAAATGTCAAGTTGTGGTGTAACATGAGTTTATATGCAGGACCGTTTCTTAGTCACGTGGTTAACTTCCTAAAATCTCTGCCTGGCAACCTCACAGTGATGACAAGACTCCAGGAAGTGACTTTGCCTCGACATGAAATAGACCAACACGTAACACCACATAAATCCACAAGTTGTGGTTTTTACACACATATTTTTTTACAGATTAAATAAACAAGAGAAAGCATGTTAATTTTGGAGGTTGCGGTTGGCGGATTTTGTTGCCGTGTATGCTAAGCTAAGATGACAAGCCGCTGGTTTGTGGTTTCATATTTACTGTACAGGCATGAACGTGGTATCTCTTCTCATCTAATTCTACAAGAAAGCAACATGATGACCCGGTGTTTGCCATCGCTATGGAAAGTGCTTCTCTCTGATTGGCTGGCAGGTTAAAATAGTGTAACAGAGTATATATATCTGTTTTGTGTCACCAGTTAACTCCAGGTGGTGAAACAGACATGGATTAAACTGAAGAAGTTAAAAAAATATGTGATAGTTTGAACACACGTGTGTGTGTGTATGTATATATACATACACACACACACACACACACACACACACACACACACACACACAGAAAATAGCAGGCATTCATCCAGTACCTCATCCATTATTTTTCTACATCAGAACACCTCACCGTGTTTTGTGAGAGCGCCATGGGCATCCCACTCCCCGTCCTCTTCCTCACCACCTGTCATGTACTGTAAATCCTTTTAACTGTGGATTGACTGGCTGGCTCCCAAGAATAATACTTGAGACTGTTTTACTTATTAGATGTTTTATATTTTTAAACAACCACTTGTTTACAGGATTTTTCTCACACTGAACTGTGTCGTAAACTCGGCTTATGTATGAGCTTGTGTCCTGAGAGTGGCTTTGATACAGTGTGTCCCTCGCATCAGAGGAGAGGCTTTACACCATCCTTTCAGGAGGCTCCATCCAAATGTGTGTGAAAAACATGGTAAAATACTGTGTACTGAAGGCCTGTAGCTGGTCCCCGTGAAGTGAGGGAATCCTCAGAGACCCGCTCAGACTCGAACAGCCCCGAGGACGACTGCTTGTGTCCTTCAATCATAAATCAATGGACCTGCTGCTTGTTCCTGGTGGTGCACATAGATTAGGAAACTGTGCACCACTGCCTCCAGTTATCTGCTGTTTCGGCCTGGAGCTAACCGTTCTACAAGACTTTAAACTGCCAGTGGACAGGTTTTCTGCTTTAACGCATCATTATGAAGTAAATGCCATGGCAATAGTATCCTATTGCCTATGGCATCATCAGCGTTTAGATTGATTTCCTATAAACTTCGCTTTCAGTATGCAGTTTTGTCTGCCACCAGGTACGATCTCCAGGAAAATGAAGGCTGACTGGTGGTTCACTCATGCCAACCCCGCTGTAGTTGTTTTGCATAAAGCAATGCTGTGTATCCTGTGTTGTTGGTAGTTTTTGGGCTCTGAGGAAAACGGAAAGGGATTCAGTTGTCTTTTACAGCGGCGCCAACGGTAATGCCGCTTGGAAATGCTCGGGTGGGTGGGGGTCGAAAAGTTGTCTGTTTCCACTTGAAGGTGCATTTAAAAGTTATCTGGTCTCGTCACAGTTGTTATTAAAAACTTTCTAAAAGAGTGCTGGTTTTCGCAAAGATTCACAAGTAAGCATTTAATTTTCATAAGCTGTTATAAGTGCAGCCAGATTAGCTCAGTCTAAACAAGAAGACAGCCCATTATTATGTTAGCTGACTGTGTGTCTCTGCCACCACTCCATGCCCACGCCTGTTCACCGGCTACAGACTGATGCTTCCTCCCTGAGATACATGCAGTAATGAATGGCTGACACGCATGGCTGTTGTTATTATAAAAATTACAGTATTTAGCAAGTCTGTAAACAGCATCTTTACGTGTTCCAACTGTGCCTGCATAATTTATGCCAAGTCATATAGCTATAATTAGTGAATGTAACTTTATTAAATGAAGACATGGCATGTAGGCTTTTTTTTTTTTTAAAGTGATGTCACAAAAGCTTTTAGCTTCAGGAACTCTGAGTGTTTGTTTGTCTGAGGACAGATGATGCTCCCAAGGCTCAGCCACAGGAAATGTCCTGTAAACATGCTTGTATAACCATCCCCCATCCTCCCTCAGACAGCATTTGGCTGGACATCATTCTGCTCTGCTGTGTGTGTGTGTGTGTGTGTGTGTGTGTGTGTGTGTGTGTGTGTGTGTGTGTGTGTGTGTGTGTGTGTGTGTGTGTGTGCGCCTGTGTTTTTTCTGTATGTGTCTGTTGGACTGTGACTGTCAAACAAGCCGCGTGTTGCAGGATTATACCTTTTATAATGTATTGCTGCTGCTTTGACTACTTTGATGAATTTGAACTCATGTAATGGAAATGAAATACAAGAGAACATTATGTGACTTGTTTAGCAATAAAGCTGAGCGAAGCTGTAAGCACAGCTCATGCAGCACTGCAAGGGACTCGGGTGTTTTTGTGGACAGATTTTGATAAAAGGATTAGACGTTGTATTCCTAAAAGCTGTTTCCCCTCAGACTGCGCAGGGAAATGTGTTGGGCTCCAGATTGAGGTCTGTTCTGAAGTACTCTGTTGTTACTCTGTCAGTCACAGTGATTGTCACCCCGAGCACACCATTCTCATGCTTACTGTCACCTGGCATTGCACGCCGGTGCTTTTGTTGCATCTTCAGACTGAAAAGGATAAGGTTGTGCTTCTGTTTTTGTCTTCCACGTCATTAATAATTCACCCATTCTCTTCAACTGGACATGTTTATTGTTGCATTATTTACCGTATGTGTGTTTTTGTCTTTTTTTCTCAATGTAGATGAAATACTGTGTTTTCCAGGCAATTGAAAGTCACCAAATGGCTCGATATTATTAAGGGGTGATGAAAGCAAAGACTGTTAAGTGTGTATTCCTTTCACTTGAGTTAAATGCTGTATGCAGTGCTAGTATTAAGATGACAGGACTACCGCAGGACTTCGCTACATTGTCTTGCAGCAGCTTTGCTTGAAACACATCGTGTTGGTTAACTGTTTCAAAGCAACTCATCCATACTTGGCTGGCTAACATCATGAGTGTGTGATTCATTCTTGTGATGAGCCCGATGATGGTGTGGTAAAAGATGGTGGATTTGCATGTTGCTTTAGCCTACGCAGATGCTAAACTCAGACTTTGGATGGCACATTGGAAACTCTCAAGGGTCTAGCGTCATGGGTTGCCAAGTTTTATCAGAACGTGTTGTGTGAACAATGAGGGTTTTAAATTAGTTTTGCACACCTCTTTTGTTAATTGTCTTTCACAAAAGATTGATTTTGAAGCCTGCTCTTACCTAATTGTACTTGCCTTGATAAGCAAAAGAAGGCCTCTCTTTTTTAAAATCTTATTGTGAATGCCAACTGTTACTATAAATGTGAAATTCTGCTTATTTTTTCGGAGTACTTTTTCTTCAGAGAGGAGTCCATCTTTGTCAGAAGTTGTGTCAGATGTATTGTCTGTATGTCTTCTGAAAGAAAATCTCTCAACTCAGTCTAAAGGCTCTAGACTTAGTGATAAATGGTGGAGGCTGGCTGGGCTGGCTTTTTTCATTCCAGCAGAATTGCAGGGCTAATAACTCTGATCTTTTTCTTTAAAGCTTAAGAACAGGCTGTAACCTTGCATCAGCCTCATATCAAAGAACCAGGGTCAGTAACTTTCATCTCCTCTATTGTTTTCAGCAATTTAGATAGATGAAAACAATGCTGGTGTAATTTGAACTGTGTATTCTTCAGGGATAGCTGAATATAAAAGGTGTGTTTCTCCTGTCATGTTCTGATCAGTGACCAGGGCATTGCAACATATTTAGATTAGATGATTTAATTAAGCAGCCAGCACACTTAATGCAGATTGCTGTAAACAAGTCATTATTGATTACCGGGTCTGTCTGGTCCATCAAAATACCAGAGTAACTAATTCTAGTGTCAAACCCTAACCTGTCCTTACGCCACCCCAAATTCCCTCTCTAGCTTTTGGAAAGAGGTGGTGTGAAAACTGCTAATGAGCATCACCGTCATGTATTTTTTTCAGTTGCATACTGTACATGTGCTGCATCGCTGCACCTCCAAGACCGTGTTCTGTAGTCTCTTTTGTTCATGTTTTAGTTAGTTTGCAAGTTGACCAACTGCCACTTAAAGTTACTGCCTGTTTCTACAGCAGCGAGTTTTGTGTTATTAGATAAGGCTTTGTTTCTGGCAACAGTTGGCGGTGGGAAACGTTCGGTATGCTCCAGGAGTGCGAGGGCCCGTCTGGTCGGCTCTCCTCACACAGCAATCCCCCCCCCCCCCGCTGGGCGACTGACAGGCAAACGTAATAGTAAGCGGGTGGAAGAGGCCTTACCTGAAGGGGCACTCCCCTGTTACAATCTCTCCAAATGGAATCAAAGTGGCACAATGCACCCTACTGTTGCATCAAAGAGATCTCCCCATCTCTCGTTAAGCTGGGTGCATAGAAGTGTTCCCCTTTGAAGACCTTCTCATCTGAAATCAGCTGTGTCTCGCTGACAGGATAAATTGCCTGTGGTGTTTCTCACTGCAATGTCGATGTACTGTCTCCACAAAAGAAGGGTATTGTTGCAGTATGTTTTTGTTTTTGTTTGGCTCGATAAAACACAAAGACCTGTGGCAAATATTTAACAGAAGATACCTCGCTCGCATTCAGAGACATTTGAGGGGAAGCGCAAATATGTAGCTATTAAGCAAAAACTGAAGATGGATTCTTTATTGTGCAGATTGTTGAGTTTTAATGGAACACATTCATGCCCATGACTTCAGGTTTTAAAAGATTTCCACTGCTAATTTGTGTGAAGGCACATTAAAAGCCCCAAGTATATTCAGAGGAGGGAAAGCACAACAAGGATGCTGCTTAGTAATTAGTGCTGTGATGAATATGTCAGTCACATAACGCAGAGTGCTGGGAATGCAGTCCACTGATGTTGCCATATTTTCTAAGCTTGCAGCTATAAGTGTGTATCTGTCTGTTGGGGTAGACAAAATAAACTTGGAGGACCTTGGCGTTACTGTAGCTGAATGTGAGCATGTTTGTCACATTGCTATTGGTTTATTTTAAGCTTCAAGCCTGCTCTTTGTTAGTGCAGCTTGTCTCCTCTTTGGTGATGTGATTTTTGAGGCAATTTAAATTATTTATTCAGCAGTTAAACAGATTTTATGGCCAATGCCCTTCTACTAATTTAGTCCAAATGCCTTGGTTTCCTAGGAGGCATTTTCTCACATTGCATTGAAACATGAACCAATTAAAAGCAAACGTTGTCTGTTTGTATTTGGAGTGCATTTCTCAGGTACTGAAGTTCTGTTATTTGAGGTCCTGTCGGGCAAAGATTTGTGTATTTTCTATCTTTTGAAATATTTAATCCTACAAGGTGTTATTATGTAGTTAAGTCAGTTTAAGGGGAGGCAATGTTCTGTGATACCGCATGCTGATATTTTTGCAGTGTCATTTCATTTTTATATAATTTTATAAGTACCAAGTTTGATGATATATAAATATATTATTTTAATTTGTTACATGATTATACATTGAAGGAAGAGTGAATAGCTAAATATCGTTGGGTATCTGTATACATGAAAGAAAAATCTTCATATTTTGCCTTTGACGCAGATTCTTGTGTTACATAAAACCTCAGCACTACAGGTACATGTTTCGTGGAAGTCATTACCCCAAAACTCTGAAAATCTAAATTGCTGTTGCAGAATTAATGCATGTCCATAAATTAGAATTCATGTCTCAATAGCTTCTGAAGCATGCCTGCACTTCAGCTGTTTGTGAGGAAACTGCAGAGTTTCCTGTGCTTTTGTCAGGGGTTGTCAGCAGCTGGAAATCGGTAGTATGTGGTTGCCCTGGAGACGGGATAAAGGGCGTTCCCAGGGGGCTTTGCTGTATGGTGACTGACAGCCATAGTCTTCTCTCACATCTCTCACAATGGCCACTAACTGGGATAGCAGCTCCATCCAGTCATGTCTTGTCGAGTGGTCAGAACTCTACTCTTTGACAGTACGCCATGACCGTTGTTCTGTCGGCCTTTGTGCATGCAGCATCATTAGGTCAAATACAGTGTTAGGAAAATGGCATGTAGGGGAAGGTAAAATGTTTGCTTGGTGTAGTAAAATTAGTAGGCGCTATTTTAAGGTGGTATTAATGAGTCAAAATTTCAAAAATAGGTCATTTTCCTTTTTTTTACCTATGTTTCTTGTGCTGCAATAGTTCCTCCTTTTCTTCTTCCAGTGTTACACTTCATGTGGTAAATAGCATCTTCAGATTCAGACCTCATCAAAGTTACGCTTCTTTCCTTTTATTACTCCCCTGAACAGCGCAGCTCTTTTTCACCACCACCACCACAAAGTGATATAATTCCTGCTTTTGTCAGAGGAGATTCAGAGGAGTAGGGTGAAATATCTGGGAAAGCATGAAGTCTCTACCTCCTTTACACCCAACAAAGGTGCCTTTTTATTTCTGTTTTTTTATTCCTTGTTTCCTCCCGTTCTTCCGGAGTGGGAGCTGATCTTGCTTGCTCTGCTGTGCGTCCCTGTATAGAGCACCATAAACATGAAAACTAGAGCACTTAATGGACTTTTTGTTTGCATTTGCAGACTTGCTCTGTCAGTTATAATTTGATTTGGTTACAGCATTGTTAAGACACAGTGTGTTATTCCCAAAACAACTGGCCTGCCAAAAATCAAATTTAGCCTTGGAAGCTACACAACAACACTTTTGTTCAATTAAAAAGCTGATGAACTAAAACTTAATTCATCAGTTGACATGGATATTTGGACAGAGGATGCCAGCAGTAAGCACCGGCGTTTAAACTAATAAAACACCCTGAAAGCAGAGGGTCTTCGTCTGCATTGTTTCCAGTAAAACTTTAAATGGACAGCCTGGAATGTGTTACACTGATTCTACCTTTACTGCTTGCCTAAGGTTAAAAAATGTATGCTGTTCATTTATCTTCCTTTATACTGATTTGCTTTCCATTTATCTTTGCTGCTCAGTCTTGTTTCTTTAAGTGAGTTTGTTTCTTTGTAAGTGCTTGAGAAATATTTTCTACAGTGGCCACTAATGAGCAGAGGTCCAAAATCATTTGTGGTGATTCCCAAACTTAGTAAATAATGCATATAAGTAGAAAATAAACACAGAATTGTTGTGCCAGGTGTTTCTTGAGCATTGCCCTAATTAAAATATATTAAATATTTATCCATTCGTATGTTCACATTGAGAAGTGGCAGCAACAGGGTGTCTCATCATGTGGGCAACCTATTTCCTTCACCTCTGCTTTAGAGTGAATCAGATGAGAATGGGTGTCATTCACAGTGGGTGTGTCTCCAGCATGTTCCAATCAACCAACAGTTAAACACATCAAAGTTAAAACTCAGTGCTGAAATTCATTACTTTTGTTCATGAAGCCAACTGTCTGAAAAAAGAATCACGGTGACTGTATTAAATGCAGCAGTGTGTAAATCATCTGTTACATATGCAAAATGTTGTTGTTTACATACCCAGACGTGTTATTATTACTGAAGAAAATACAAATAAATGTGTGTTTTGAAAAAAAGAATAATGTACCAGATCAATCATTAATAAAATATATATATATATATATATATATATATATATATATATATATATATATATATATATATATATATATATATAAAAAATCAGCTCTGTAAGTCACCTCACCTGCAAATATGACTGACCATACAAAAAAGTTTTCTTTCTTTCTTACGGTGCAGAATTTAAAGGCAGCAGCAGCAAGCGGCAGGAATGCATATGTGCATATGAGCCCAGGATGCATCTGCACAGAGTGAACTGTGAGCTTGAACACTGTGATAGTGCTGATAATACTTAGTATTTTAGAGGCTGTCCCCTGCGAACTGGAGTGAAGTTAGTAACTACCTAACCCTTGTGGGTAGTGTAGTATTTTGTTACTGAGTCCTGTCCCACTTCTGGGTTAGCGTCTGCTCCAGCAGCTCTCCCATGAGCCCTTCACACAGAAGAGCTGTCAGAGCCTAATGGGAGCTGTGGCTGTGAAATGCTAATGATACATGCTAAAATAATCATTATTTTTCTTTTATTGAAGTGATGAGTCAGTCAGAATTTACCACCAAGCGTTGTGTCAGATACCATTTAAACTCTGATGTTAAATGTTGTTTTAACACAAGCAGCCATAAAAGATCTTTGCCTAAATGACTGTAAACAGTGTAAAATCTGCAAAAAATGTATTTCAATCAGGAACTTTCTGAATACAGAATAAATAAACAAGAGTAATTGAACCACTAAATAGCAGGAAGTTTTGGAAATCAGCAGTTTTAGATACATTTCAGTTGAAGCAGAGATCATGCTGATTTCGCAATAGTTTTTCTTTTATGTGGAACCATTTCCTTTTTGGTGGCTATAAACAAATGTGCACTCAGTTGACAGCAACAGGAGTTTGTTTTTAGAGGTTGGGCCGTGTCTCAATGTCAGAGCTACAAGATGGTCTGTTATTAATGGTCCTGTGAGCTCATACAGACAACTGCAGCTAGGTATCGATCTCAAATCAGCAGCTTTATAGTCAAAGCCGGAATGATAGGACCACATCGCGGGCACAATACATCATGTGGAAAAGTTCCACTCAGTGGCATTCAGGGCAGCCTCGGCAACATTGAGAGGTGGTCAGACATGCCCATTCAAATAGTGTAGATGTCTTTAAGAGCCTTTCAACCTTCGGTCTCATTGAGTAAGTGTTGGTACTCTGTTCTCACTTAGAACTAAAATACATCTAACAACGCTTACTGTTTTGTAAAGAAAACGACACTCAATGACAAAAATCACATGACTCTTTTGTATCAGGCTTTCCAAGCAGTTTGTGTTCCTGTGGAGATGAAAACATTGATTTTCGGGGTTTTTAAGGTCAGTTTGTGTTTTGGGATGCCTGTTAGATGAACTATTGTTGTCACAGTAGGAGCTGTATAGGTTTCAGCAGTGTCCACTGTGAGCTGTCAAACATTACATCAAACAAACAAGTTCTATGAAATGTAAACTCAAACAACTGGAAATGTGAAGGTTAGTCATTTTAGAACTTTCAGTCACTAAGATAGATGATAGAAATAATCAATGAAATATCAGTTAAATCATAGCCAGTTTTTTTATTCATTAAAAAACTTTCGTTGAGTACTATCAATAACTGCACTTTGATAGAAAGCATTCTGCTGTTGCTGTAGTAAATATCGTGATGTCTGGGATCCTTCTTAAAGGCTAAATCATCGGCTCCAGCAGAATATGAATACAGTATAAAAAGCATGTGTTACTGTACATTTCCATACAGTATGTACAAGCTACAAAACAAACCCTGCAAGGGAGCTGCTGCAGTTTTGATTCAGACTTTCAAAGTACAATTTACAAGAAGCTCAACCTCCATTTCTGCTTCTATTGTACGAACACAGCATCTATGTTTGAGTGTCTACAGTATGCTCTATATTAGCGTTTGCATTTTCTTACTTTCCAGGCAAGAATCTGTTAAGTTCACGGTTCTTTGAAGTAAAGACATGAGAGAGACGTGAGAAGGAAGGAGAGAAGCAATTAGTGAGTCACTGTCAACAGTGCATTTGAGAAAAAATGTGTAGTTTCAAACTGTGTGGGCTGACAGCTAAAATGTCAGAGTATCTTAGAATCTCCATCTTGTTTTGCTTGTAATTATAAATTCAGCTGAATTATGAAATGTTAAAAGCCTCCATTACGTGCTAAAGCTTCATCCCACTCTTTAAAGTACTTGTAAACATAGGTTACTTTCACCTCAGCAAGAATATACTCGCAGTGCTAACACAGCAGACCCACACACTAACCTTTATGTAACTGGGGTATGAAACAAATTCAAATGAGTTGCATAATAAAAAATAAAATAAAATTACAAGTGATTCATGCTCTCTGTCAGCCATTCGCAGGTCAGCACTGCAGTTAGCCCCCTGAGTTAAAAAGCAGCTTAATTGCTTTTCCTCCCAACATGTTCACACTTTCTTGTGAATTTGACTGAAATCAGATCCTCTCACCACGTCTGTGCCTGATCTCTAACATGCCCATCACTGGATACGTATGCTGAATCTTTTATGGGGCCACGTTTTCACGCATTTATGAGTCATATTAAAGATACAAACCAGATTTCATTTTACACTCTGAGGGATGTGTATTTTTGACTTTTGTATAGTAGCTGGAGAACATTTCTGCCCATCATGACTCAGAATCCATGCCATTATACAAATGCATTCAGTGATTAGAAAAGAGACCCAGACTCAGAGATTTTATTTTACTTGCTGTTATTTCAGCACAAAAATCAGTTGTTCAGCAGTTATGCCTCGATGTTGCCTAATTGGGGAGTTTAAGCTTTTGACACTCTGCACAGACTCTCCAAAAATGTTCACACTGAGACAATGACCATTGCACCTCAACTATACAAAAAAAATCAATCAAGCACATCAATCAACTAAAACCTGAATACTAACACAACATTAATACGCTTTTATCATGATAACTAAGGTTTTTAAGCTGAGAGAAAAGGCAAAAATTGGTGAGTGCAGGTCATTGTGAGGTACCCGACATTTACGGGGCCATTTTGTTGTTTGTTGTTTTTCTTTAGTCGGTGGATAATAGAGAAGTGGGAGGGTTTGGGTGTTTTGTTTGGCGAGCAGGGTTCAGGAAATGAAAACCTAGGCCTTTTTTTTCCATAGACTTTATCATGTGAGTGGTTGTTAAAGCAACTCTAATTCTTGAATGGACATGTAATATTCTATCTGACTCATCAGTACGAACAGTGAGCAACTGCTCCGCGCTGCCGGTTCTGCCTCATTGCTGGTAAGTCAAAGGTAGAGACCACATACATGGACATGAGAAGTCAGTGATGACTCCCAAGGGTCTGGCAGCAGGGTGAAAGCAGAGGTTAAGCAGAGGTTCAATTGATTCTCTTCCTAATTTTGGATCATATTTGGATCAATTCAGCAGCTTTGGTGCAGTTATTTCTTCCCGATTGTCTCAGTGTAGCTTTGTGAATATGTTTGGACTGATTTTAACCTTGAGCTGGCTTCGTCTCCACAGCAATGACTGCTAAGGCTCATGGGTAAACAATTTCTGCTGAACAAAGATGAAATATATGCACCATATCACTATAACAAAGTCCTGTAGGATTGTTAAAGTATCTAGTGTCATGAAAAGTAAATTGTCAAATGCAAATTCACTATTGGAAAAATACCATTTTTTCCACTGACATCACCAGCGAGTGTTTGACAGGACAGGCAGGACTCATTTTTTCTCAGATGGAAAGGTGGAATGCAAAAAAAACAAAGCCCAATCTCTGGAGGTTGTCTAATGTCACTCTGGAAGAATTAGAACAGCATTTTATCACAACTAAATTCCTGGAATTCAATAAATATCATAAATTCATATCTAGCAGTGTGATAGTATCCAAAGGTGGAATTTTTCTAAGGATTTGCATTTTTGACATAAAGGTTAGGCAGCTTAGCTGGGGTGATTTTGTCTGGACAGATGCTGGTATTATGATCAATGGACAAGTGATGGATTAAATAAAGCAGATATTGGAGTCAGTCATGGAATTGGACAGTCGGCAGATCGTAGACGTGCAGTCTTTTGCTGTTCTGCTCCCAGTTGTCAAGCAAAGGTCTCTGAAAGTCCCAGTACCATATGTATGCTGAAAGTACCACTTGATCCACATAGGGAGAAGTCATCCAAATCTATATGTACACTGGTAAATGTGATAAAGATTGACGTAATATTTGACTTGGATTTTCCGCTTTATCTTTCTTAATACGCTGCTGCCAGCTCGTCAATAATCGAAGGCATGTTTTGTGATTCAAAGGCAAACTCAACATGCTGATGTCTTATATCAGTAACATATCAGTATGACCTCTGAGGCATTAGTGATATTATCAGTCTCCATGTCACTTATAATAATAAGTAGTTCATGGATTGTGATAGCCGACTGTGTGTGCACAGTGCACGGAGGTACCACCAGGTTTCCTGTCTGCTGTACAGACACAGAATTGCATTCATGCGTCTTCAGTGTTTGATTCAGACCCTCTGATTTTGCAGATCTCTCTGCGGCCGTCCAGAAGTTCTCCCAGTCCCTGCAGGAGTTCCAGTTTGAGTGCATAGGTGACGCAGAGACGGATGACGAGGTGAACATTGGTAAGTTCAGTTCGGCCATGCGCGGGAGGGCACATCTCTCTTTTTGCAGTCTTGCATCGTCTTTCCTCTCTGCTCCTCCTAATTAGTCACATTGTCACCTCAATACGAACTTTTTCTGACATTTCCGTAAGGATTCTACTGGGAGACACTCGAACACAGCAGTACTTACTCATATCATAAGAGCTAATGCCCTCTGGCTAAAAGCCAAGTGCTGAAAATATGCTATTATATTTGAGCAATTTTACGTCAGTGAAAGTAGTTTTTAAAAAAGGGTAAGGCTTTATCAGACTCAGTGGGAACTGTTTTCAGACTAAATTAAGCATACTCTGCAAATTCTCGGAATGGGATTTGGCTTTGGGTATAGATCTTAAAGTTGTCTGCAATGCATGTATAATTAATGCCATTGATTTGCTTATGATGCTTCCCCTGTATCTTTTCAAGCCTATAAGAGATCAAAGGGACTAATTGTGATCAGTGTCAGAGATTAATAGAGGTGCGAACCTCCTAGCCTGCAACAGGAATATGAAAGCAGCTGTGCAGTGGGCCTCTCTGGCTCTAATGGGCAGGACTCCCAGTCTGGCCTCTTCTTCCTCTTCTTTTTTTGCACTGCTCATTATCCTCAGCTTGAGTCCTCCGCTCCGTGGAGCTGGACACTGCTGAATTACTGTCCATCTGTGAGGGCTAGACTGGATATCGACCTCCTCTACATGAGGCGGTAATGTTCATCTGAATACGAAATGAATAGTCATTCTTCCCTTTTTTTCTCCCAAAGCTGCAGCATCTATATGATAGGCAGGGGTGCAGGAAACCAATTACGCTTATTGGAAAAATCCACACCCAAATCCAAGCCTCATTAGCATCAAGCACGCCTTAATTTGAGGCAATGCACCGTTACCCTGGCCTTCAATCAAGAGCCGTGTTGATCGCAGATTGAACAATGGATATTTTAGCTGCCCACCTGTTATGTGGCTGGACCTGCTGTGTATGTACAGTGCAAATCACTGTCGCAACAGAAGCCAGTGGTTTGGCCGTCCCCGTGGCGTGAACAACAGAACCACGGGCACCTGTTTGGAAGCACTTTACAGACTCTGTAATACAGACAATGGTAAATTCACTCGGGAGGACTTTCATCAAGACTACTGTGGATGCAACACAAAAAAAATAATGAAATTGTATTTGTAAAATAACTTAACACTGTGTAATACTCTGCGTGATTTTAAATTCTTTGCATCCTCAACACACCATTTCTTGCCCCTTAATTGGACGAAGTGTATTATTTTGCGTGTCAGAAAAGTTCAGATGTTCAATATCTTCTGAAAGAGAAATGATTTCCTGATACTCTGTGTTCACTCACCATCTCGGAGAGAAAAGGCCATGATTATTATTTGAGCAAAAAAAAATGAAACAGCCTGTTGGAATCACTCTAGTCATCAATGAAACTGAGCTTTCTGACTGACATAGCTAGACCCTTGCGTGAATGCCAGCCATGATCTTGATGCAGTATCGGTATAGTTCACTTTGATGCTCCCAACTTCCCCACATAACATCGGGATCCTGTATGTGCCGCCAGACGGGTTCACCTGACCTTTTATTGATTCCACTCGATGACTTCCTGCAGTGACATTCACTTTCCACGCCAGTTATCTAGGAATCAATGGGGCCAAAAGATTGATGTGGCTATAGAAATTTAAATTTTTAGAAAAGTTACGTGCCCTTCTCTCAGAAGGTCAATCCTTTAGTCTCAGGAGCTGTTCAGAGCCTTCTGGGTGGAACAAGTCTGATGAGGTCTAGATCCAGAAAGTTAAACATCAAGCAGAAATGCAACATTTGAACCTTTGAAATTGACCAGAAATCTAAAAATCATCTTATATTATGCAGAAAAAATGCACATGTATGGAAAATTTCTCTCTTTATTTTCGTATTTGCTCATCTTCCTTCTTCCCCTGCTCTTGAGGTAGTAAATTTTATTCCATTCAGTGATTCATTAGGTCTATTGCCTTTCCACCATTTACCAGTGAAAGATATGCAAGCTGTAACCTCGCTTTGACTCCCATTTCCTTTCTTTGGAGTCTAATCTTGTCCCATCAACGACTCCAGCTGTGCCCTTTACCCCCTGAGAGGTTTGTGCTCTTGATAAAGGAGCTAGTGGCATTAATAGGAGGCCAGCCTGCCTGCAGGATCGCTGGCACAAAATCATTGCTCCCTGGTCTTTAAAAGCTTTGGTGTGTAAATGGACCAAAGTGTCTAAGATGATGCATGTGTCCCCATGCCAGGCTGTCGCTGCTGATAATGATGTTACTGTGCTGGCAAGCAGAGCAGCTCGACCGCTGCTAAATGGCTGGACACGGGGTGACACAGGGGCTGACCAATAGAGGCCACACTGTATCTGGCCTTCTATTTAATGAAGCTGTGAAGCTATCAAGACACAATTCTCTGGCAGATAAGATTCGATGTATTGTACTCTGAATTCATCTGGCCCTGCAGAATCTAATATAAGCAGCTGAAGTAAAGCCCAGATGGCATGAACATATCTCTGCCACATCAGTCTCTACGTACGTACGCTGTGACAACATATACTAAAGCCTAGCAGGGAAAGAAAATAAAGGGAAGCAATCAGTGGGTTCCATTCAGCTGAAGTATTGTTTTTTACTGCTAGTCTTGGTTTTAAATTGGACAGCTGCATGATTTTATTAGGTTCTAAAATGTGCTGCACTGAAAGCTCTGAAGCTGCAGTGCAAATAAACATTTTAGCACCATGCTACAGTGCTTGTGGGGTGCCAGGAACATCTGATGTTTAACGACTTAGCCACTATGTTAAAAAATCCCTTTTTATCATCTGAATATAGCCGCACAGTGGATCACTGTGAACTTGCTCAATGGTAAACATATTGTGCATGGTGTGCCATACATGTCGATGCATTTATTTGCCAAATATACAGTAATTCACCTTTAATGTGGCATTCTGGAAATGATCTTTCTGTGTATTTCAGCCCAGTCATTCAAGGAGTTCTCCCAGCTGTTGAACACTGTTGAAGAAGAAAGGAGACGCTTGGTAAGAATTCAATTTTGATATTTAGATTTTCTTTTTATAGATGATTTTGTGTCAATGTTTGAAATGAAGGAAGAAAGAGGAGGAAGAGCACATGCTTGCCTGGCTTTAAAACTCTGTGATGATAACCAGGCGGAGCTGGAAGAGAAAAACAGGATATTCAGGATACACACTACATCAGAACATGGAGGACTTGTGATGTTTATTTTCTTGTTCACTTATTTTAGTTTCAAAGGCTTCAAAAAACACTTCTGCACTTCTTTTTGACATCTTTTGACTTGTTCTCTTACCACCTTCACTGCACAGATTTCTTAGCTTCACCACTGTGTTGCTGTGTGTATGCAGAGTTGACCTGGCTCTGCTTGGGCTGTGGCTAACCAAAGAAAATCCTGGGTGACTGAAATTCTTCCTGCTCTTCAACAAGCAGATTGGTCGATAAAATATTTATGTTGCTATTGTTTGTTTTTATCATTGCCTATAAAATGATTTCATTTATAATGTGCTGCTTTGGCTCTGATGTAGCCATTTCTCTCTTGCCTCGTCCACATGTACACATAGTACATAAAAATTGTTTTTTCCTCCTTCATTCTCCTTCATAGCCACATTGGCCAATCAGAAGCCTGAAAAAAACCTATTATCGGTAGGCTACCTGCAACTAGAGGTCCAATCACATGGCAAGGCGTGACTCACTTCTGTTTTCAGGGACCTAAAACTGCATTTGTGTGTGGACGAAAGGCCAAAATTCATTGAAAAAGCTACGCTTTTAAAACTACCCATGTACGTGTAGACTAGACATCTGTTTACAGTCACTATCACGAGTAATATTGACACTGAAGGCTACTGTGCCACAGACGGGCAAAGGACAACACATTCTGTTTCTTGACTCTGTCTGTTTCCTCCTTGTGAAAGTAACACCAGCCATTATTTGACCAATGAGAGTTTGGTCAGACAAGAACATATCGGCCAACCAATCAGAGGATGTCAGCCCGAGCCTACACTAAGCATTTGTAGACATTTTTAGAGGGTGGTACTGAGAGGCGCCTGAAGGCAGGAATTACTTTAGTCCACATTCTACAGATGTGCATCTGATTTACCAAGTCAGATATGCAAATGAGCTCAGCTGCTGGTTTGCAGTCATAGGTTTTGCTACCTGAGACATTTTCATTGGGACTCTGCTCCCCATGAAAGTTTTTACAGCCACTTTTTTTCAGGGGGTGAGTGTTTGACACCAGCTGGATTTGTTTTGGAGCAACACTGTAAATGGGGAGCACAGATGGGACTTTAAGGTAATTTTAAGGACATTAGAATAATGTGATGAAACTACTGGAGCTCTCACACAGTGCATCATTTCCATATGGATGCACAGATACTGTACCTCTGCTTGACCATGCATTGTATTGACAAGGAATTACAGAAGAAGCTGCTAAAACACACGGTCGCCCTATAGATGCTAGTATAAAGCCTCAAATTTATGTGACTTGAAATGTGAGCATTTCCCTCCTGACATTTTAAATTGAAATTTTATGTTGGGAAGAGCTGCCCTTTGAAGTTGTTGGTCACCTCTGTGCAGGCCATGAAGCTTTGCAGAATATTGTGCCACCTTAATCAATTTGACAAGCATAAAGGCACCATTCATAAATTCATATCGCCCGTAGAGAGGGGTTTTTTTTTTTTTTTCAGAGCTCTGATCCTTGTAAATTATTTAATTGCTGTAGATGATGAATGGCCTGTAACACCCCAGTCTGAACTGATATCTGGCTAATTTAACCTCGATACAGAGCTTGAAAATATTTTATACAGACATTTTCTTTCCATTCAATTAATAATTTTATATAATAGCTTTACCCTGTTTTGTAATCCCTAATAAACACACGTGAAATGAATGCAGTGGAAAATGTGCAGCCATCTCCTTCTGTGTCTGAAGTATTGAAAATGCATATTACCATTAGTCACAATTGCCTGTTTGTGTGTATACAGCTTCATTTGCAGCAAAGTTGAGTCGATCCTGGTGTTTGTGTGCATAATCTGCAGCATGAAATACAGCAAACAGTGTAAGTTACCTACCTTATGGATATGAAACATCAGGATAGAATGAAGGACTCCAGGCCTGTGACAGAGCCAGAGGCGAATGTGAAAGGACATTGTGAAAGTAGTTTTCACTGTTTAAGAATATCATATTAGAGTAAACAAATGTATCTTGGATGCATTGAGTGCAGTAGATAGTAGAGAGTTGTTCTGAATGCGATGCTGTTATTTTGCTGCTCAGCTCAGTCGGTGCACGTTGGTGAGTCCTCCTGAAGAAACAAACAATTTGCGAGCGATTTGTTTGAAGACGTGTTTGTGTGACACATTGTCTTCTTGAATAGTGCTCAAGCTGTTAATGCTTTTCCAAGTTTCAGTTAATTTCAATCACAAGACGGTGCTGTCACTGTTTCTGCTCCAATCAAATCCCGGCCAGAAAAATGTTTTTAATTAGAGAGACACACCTGACAACTTGTGTTTGGATTCACGGGGGTTTTCATTTAGTCACTGCTGTGTCATATAGTAGAAAATAGCAAAGGAAAGGAAACGTTTCTGTTGGAGTGTTGTGGAATACAACACATTCGTCCTGACTGCAAAAACATGATGTGACAGACTCGCCAGTTAACACAGTGTGACACAGGGCTGGTTGGCTCTCGCTGTCCCTGGTGCCTCAAACTAGGCTCTGGCATATGTTTGTGACTATGTCTGTATGGTGTAGTGGTACATTTGATGGTTGTTGGGGATGATCAGGGCAGATTTGGGCACATTGAGCTTTGTATTTGAGTGCATGGCACGAAGGAGATTGCGTGCATGTTTTGGGGTCAGAAATCTGGATGGCACCGTGAGCTGAGAGCGCTTCGCAGCTTGATGTGTTCACAGCATTTGTTTGCTTAAATGATAGAAACAAATCCATATTCACGCAGGTGTTTGTAGGTTGATAAAAAAAAAAAAGAAAAAAGTCTAATTTCAAATGGTGCAAAGAAACAAAAAGGAATCAAGATGACAGCAGACAGGCAGCTGAAGTGGATAACAGAAATGAAATAACACCACAGCTGAGTGGGACGAAACCATAAGACGTCAACAGCATGCACGGTTACGAAGTAATGGAAATAAACGTAATAAATCAAAGCAGCTATGACTAGTCACAGAGGTTAGAGGATGCAGTACTTCATTCAGCTGCAATAGATTTAATAAGTGAAAACCTATTCATGGCACACGCAGTCTGCCTCATATACTGTATCCTTCTCTACTTGCTGGAAAGGTGCCCTTTTTGCATCATCTCTTGTCTCCTCACCTAGCAGTCTTCTGTCTCATCAGATCACAGGAATATTCAAGAAAGGCAGCTCTGATCCCCACACTTTGAGCTGTTGGTTGATTTTAGTGTTGGTGATGCAGGAAGTAAAGCTTATTCTCCACTGTGCACATATTTTAAATCTCTTGGGATGTAAGTGCCAGCAATGTAACCAATGCTGTGTAAATGTAGTATTTTTAAAATCCCCATGATATGAAAACGACTTTTTGATATAGTTCTCCAAGATGATTATACTGAGGTGGTGCTAACTTTGAAGTGAAACTAACCTTCTTTATCTTTGCTGCTCCTGTACGTGAACTGTAAACTGCCAATGACTCACCTCACTTGGGGGTGTAAAAGCACAATTTCCATTTTCAAGCTTGTTTATATAGACAAGCAACGTATACCAACCTCTGATTATTAGGCAGGTTGCCAGGACCTGACGTACACCAAGCATATTTCAGTGTCTCAGAACTGTCTCTCTCACTCACAGTTTTCACAGAAGTGCCACCATGGCATGACTTCATCTCCATCATAAATAATAAAAAATGTTCTTTTATGTAGTCCAGGACAAATAAACATAGACTCAGCAATCAAAACTGCATCAGTTGCCCTTACCTCCTCATAGTAATCTAAACTTCCATCAAACTGTAGATGAGAGACTCTGTCCAGATGTGTAGCCCAGCCCTATTGGAAATTTATTGAACATCAAGCTCTGCAGTAATTTGGATTGAATATAGTAGAACTGCAGGCCTCATATGTCTTCAGATTGAATCCACATGTTGCTAACATTAAAAGGACCCAGAGCTTACTTACTACTTAATTCATATTGATAACATATTAAAAACAGTTTGCATACCCCATAATTTGTGGAAATCTAAGAACTATGATAAGCAGGTGGTAGAATCGTGTTTATCAAGTAAAACCCGGTGGTGGCAGGTGGTATCTTTTTCTCCAACAAAATGATGTAATGAAGCCATCATAAATTCTCCACTTGGTGTGACCAGCAGCAATGTCAGATCCACCTTTTAATCGTGACCTTTGCGTAGAATAAATGCAAAGGGAATAGAGTAGTTCTCATAAAGTAGTCATAAGCCCATTGTGAGCATATTCCTCTCTGTCGTTCAGCTGCCTGTCACTGGCTCAAATATTGTTCAGGTTATGAAAGACGTAGAGCTTATTTGTCAGAGCACTCTGCACAGAGCACCTTTTTATTTTATAATAAACCATCGACGAGCTGTCGCATGAGAGAGCACAGAGGAAATTCCTAAGATGTTTTCCAGATCGGTGCTGTCATAGTGTGTGCATCTGGTTGGGTGAGAAAGCCAGGAAAGCACTGATGACCAGAAGGTTTCATTCTGGTCGTTGTCTAATTTGAAAGCAGTTGGTCTGCAGAACTCAATTAGCGCATCTTAAACCAGCACATGTTCACCACATGTTGGATTTCTTTTCTAACAAGGTAAGTATTCTATCCTCAAAACATGAAATATTGTGCATTATAGAAGTTTAGACTTGACTCTCTACTATACCACAATATCTGCCAGATGGTGTTTCTAATTTCTATTAGGTTTGCTGCTGTTAATAGATTGGAGCAGACAGATGTGGCCGTCATAGCCACGCACTGGTAAAAAGAAACTTGTAACACTCACACTGAGTGGGTGTAAACTTCCAGCAGCAGATCCTGACATAAAACCCAGATCCCCCATCCCCCTTACTCCCATTTCACATCTGGACTGAATCTGTGAGCTAAAAATAGAAGGGCACAGACTGATAAGGGTTCCTGAAACCCAGACATTTCAAAGCAGATGGGGAGGAAACCTGTATGTCTCAAATCAAGCACGCTGTCCTTCGTGGAATGTTAACTAGCATACTGAATATCAAAGGTGCGTCTGCTGCATGGGAGACACTCTTACCAGTAGCCTGGTTTCTGCAGGCCTTGTCAAGCTTGAAGCGTTTTATTGTCTGTTGGCTTGGCGGGTGGCCAGGCCTGAAATCTTTTTACTTGTGCACTTTATGATTGGCTTACCAACTACCCGAGTGTGTTATTCCGCTGGAAGACTTCCCGAATACTATCTTTTTAAAAAAGATTTCTGCTATAATTCCCCTGCTGATAACCCTTTCAGCAGCATAAAAAGAGTGAAAGTGGTTCAAGTTCTGCATGGATTGAGAAGGTTCAGCGCTGCTGAGCATGGATGGCATTTCGGGGTGGAGGGGCAGTGCCCTGATGTTGTGGCTTTTGAAGTGATGATCACAATCCCCGGGGAGGGAGCCTTTTATGGCTCTGGTGGAAAACAGATTGTGTTTTCCTGTTGTTGTTGAAATAAAAGGAAAATGAACACGAACACGCGAAAGCATGAACATTCGTGGAATTTTTTTTTTTTTTTTAATTCTTAAAGAAAAAGGTCAGAGGTGCTATGTGTGGTGTCAGGTTATAAGCATTTCTAAACGGTGTGGCTTTTCTTATGCCCTGTGCTACTCTTGTAAAGTTACTTGTTAGTTTCTGAGAGTTCATATTTGAATTATTTGTAAGTATGAACAAGACTCTTTAAATTGCTCAATGATCCTGGTCATGGATGACAAACTGAGAAACTGTTCAATGCACTAGATATGAATGACATGAAGTTACTATTTAGGGTCTAATTTTTCCTCATTTAAGTTTTGAATTAGAAAAAACAAGCTGGGAAAGCAGGAGAGATTTAGAGCTGTGTCTCAGATCAGAGCTTGGAAAAATTCAATAATCTGTAGCATCCTTATTTTTCTCTCTGTAATATGTGCAAGATACATAATGTGATTCCATTCTCCTTTTCCTGCTGCACGATGAGATGAACAACAGTCCCTTAAGTGCTGATTTTCTCCACATTTATTTCTCATTGTTGTGAGTTTTCCTTCAGTTTACAATTTCTTCAGCAGCCTTTAAACATGTACAATTGCACATAATTTGCCTCTGCCACAGAATTGAAACCAAATGGTATAAAGTCCGTGTCTGAGTGGCGTGAGGCATACGATGCTGCTGTTTTCTCAGAATTTAACAGTACAGTAACTCCGCTCTGTGGGTAACTTGTGTGCTGGCCTGTGAACTGAGGAATGTCCTGTTGACCCTGAAACAACAGTGTGAAAGAAAGGCAGTCTTTGTTCTTAGTAACATTCATGGTGGCTTGTTTAATGAAAGTCTGAAAAAGTATTTGGAACAGACAGTACCAAACCTTTGTGCTATCCACACCACAGATACAATGAACCTCAGTCAGCATGAGCCAAGATATCACTGTGTATATCATTATTCACCACAATAACACTTATTCATATGCTGAAATTCAGAATATTGAATTTAACCGGAGACTGCTTCTTCTGCAACACGTACAGCACATTATATATAAACCATGAATGCAGTATTTTTTTTTTTTGGACGTAAACTGAAATTCAGTCTTACAAAACATAAATAAATGTAACCTTTATACAAAAGGAACAGATGTTTTCTTTACCTTTGATGAGATTCATGACAGTACATTTAAGGTTTGTTATGTTAATGTGGGCACGGGGTTTCTTTCAGTAGCAGCTTAGTGAAGGATAAAGAAAATGGTTTTATCTGTTTATCCTTTCTCGGTGTATCTCTGTCTAATTCGTGTGGAGCTCTCACTTTATTTTCATGCAACAAAGAATTTGTGAAAATTCACACACACCTCAGGCACAGAACAAAACCCCTTCAATCCTGCAAATTTTCTGGCAAACGCAACCCTGGCCAGTTATTTCGACAATGCAAGCCATATTGACTTGGCGTGTTCCTGGTCTATCTCTAAATCACGTGTTGGCTGAGACAGACCAGGAGAAGAAATCTCACAGGAGCTGATGAATGTCACTGTTTTAATGCCCGTCCGTGCTGCACTGCAGCGATCCCTTTTCTTCCCGCTGCTCTCACTGTCTTTACGCTTTCTGCTTGTTATGTGTCACTTCAGTATAACAAGGTCACATATTCGTCTGATTGAAAGCATATTCTCTTCTGGTGTGAGCCGTCAGTCTGGAGACAGCTGTTTCTTGCAAAGTACGGAGAGCAAAGACAGTCACTAGAAGAGCTGTTTGCTGACATAATGTATTTCCTGTCACTCGTCTGTGCTAAGGAGGGACTGGATCCCACAGAGCAGAGGCGCTGGAGAATTTTTATGATCCGATACATCAGCCTGAAGCCTCACCCAGCATACATTAATTAATGCATGAAATATGGTACTTAAATATCTATATTACTTCAGTAGACAAATTATCTCGCTCAGTCAGGGTTCTCAGTAAACTCCGGCTGCCGGCTTTACTAACATACTGACAGCGAGCCACATTTTTTAGGATCCAATTGAATTTTTTATGATGACGGCTTGGCTTGTAAATGTTTAGTTTCAGAGCACTGGGACTGCAGTGTGAGGACAGCAGTACTTTTTGAAAGGCACCCTCCACATAGTCTGGCCCCCTCAAACACCTGAGTGACAGCAGAGCTTCCTGTTTTGACACACAGGTATCAGGAGTAAATAATGATGCCACTTTCAAGTTGCTGTCATTTCCCCCCTGCTGATTACACGTTTAATGTGATGTGCTTCGAGTTTATCTGTTCATGATTACAAAAGTTTCACTATTACACAGCTAAAAAATAAGTCTGCGCTGTTGTTGACGAAAACACAGGATCACAAAGCTTTGCAGTTGAGGTGTCAAAACATGGTTTTACCGGTCCTACATAAGTGTGAAGTTTTGTGAAAATTAAGAACCAAAGGACTGGAATTCCCAAATTTATTGAGAGGTATTTTGATACATGGACTAACATGAGACCTCAGCTAATTCTAATTAAATGGATTACAATTAAAAAAAGGTAATATAAGTTTCCTGATTCTGCTAATGGAAAGTCAGCTTTGCATTTTTAGTTATGAACAGTTGACAAACACACAAAGCTTGAAACCTTAATGTACTGTAACTCAAATCTGTGCTGCAAAAAAAAGGAGAGATTGGCTTTTTACTCATCATGGCTCCTCATTTGGAGAAAGCTGTTTAATACTCGAGGATAAACACACACAGATGACTATTCTGCAGCAGCCTCAAACTCTGGTATCAGGAAGCATTACTATATATCAGAGGCAACCGAACTGTACTTAAAACAAACAAGAGAAAACCCTCATGGGACCGGCGCACCAACTACTGTCTCCATTTCAGCGGCTGCCTCATATCCTTGCTTAACAGCTTACTCTCCGATGAAATGTGCTGGGCAAATGTGTCACATCTACTCTCACACTGCTCCGTGCCTCTGTCTGTAGAAGGTTTGTTTTTATTTCATAGCTAATAAAAGTTGGGGGAGGATGACTTTTCAGCTCGCTGCAGGTGCCAGCGCTGCACCAGATAAAGATTTAGCTCTGCGATGAGATTGTTACCCCCCCGCCACACACACCTCCCTCCAAAACAATCTGCAGACAGAAGTGACTGAAGCACACGGCTACTGCACTCCCTCTGTTAATAAAGGTCATGTCACACTGTCTCTATGAAATGGGACGTTTTATTCTGTCATCATGATGAGGGCAATAATGTTTATTATGCATTTAACACATTAATTAGGTTGTGGGGGCTTTGCTTACACCTGCTTTAATGAGTTAGGCCAGTTCTTTTTGGTTGTGGCTGCTGTCATTGTGGTTATTGGCGTCAGTGCTGATGATATTTTTATGTCACACTGCTGGCTATCATTAGCTGTAATACAGCTCAAGACGAAGACGTGCAGATGTGTGACGCTTTTTCAGGTTAGGAAAACACACCCATGTTGTCCCGCTCAAAGGCTCTACCAGCGGCACATGTTAACGTTCCTCGGCTGCACATATGGACGTCTCACTGCTGGATTTTACAGTTAATGCACTGACACAATCATAGATTTAAATCAGCCGCATTTCAATCTCAAAGGCTTTAGTTGATCATTCACACATGACGGTGAAACTTAGGTGAAGACCTAACAGGAAAACGTAATCATTGCCAAGACTGAAGGCCACTCTCAGTGTGCATAGTTAAATCAGTGAATTAATATTTATCACCTGTAGACCTCTTTATGGTCTCAAGGTGAGAAGACAACATTCATGAGAATGTTCTCGATTAATTTTAAACACGTGGATAGAATTACATGACCCTTAAGATAATCCTGCAGTATATTTTACTTATGGTTTCTCTACTGTTCTGAGATCAGTTACCTGAAAAACGTCATACTTACACTTTGAGAAGTCTCTGGCTAAATAACGTGTTTTGCCGCCCCTTGACTCTTCATCACTTCTGCTTATATTGAAAACTGAAACCAGTCAATACTGGCCAAAAGCCTGCTTGATGATATAGTTGTATGTATTAACGTACCATAAACATGGATGTACTAAACTGGCTACCTATAGAAAATGATGGGATATATTAGGACCATAATGTCGTTAGTTCATGTAAATCACATGTAAATAATATTTTTCTCATCAGATGTAAAAATGTCAGTGACTTTTTGACCCGTTTCTGTCAGAGGCTTTTACTTAATAGTTGGCAGATTTGAGCTGGCAAACACAGACTGACTAAACACCCACTTGCCACAGCCCAGTTGCCTTTTTCCAGAACACTCTTCTCTGCCTGGATCCACTTGGATATTGTATGTGAGAGTGAAGTTGCGAAACAACAACAACAACAACAAAAAAAAAAACAACAGCTTTTTCATTTGAATGTTGCAACATCGTGAGTGTGCAGGCTTCTCTTCAACCAGCAAAATGGGACTGGTGTGTATGTATTTGTGTTTGTGCTATTCATATGGATTCAGCTGATTTGCTGAGAAGAAGCCGGGCTTTTGGCTGCCTGTTTATTGTGAGGACATTGTCAAAACAGGACAGGCAAAAGTCTATAAAAGTTATTTATTACCCAGTTAGAGACTTACATACTGTAACCAGTGAGACAGAGCGATTCACAGTTAAATGCTACAGTGGTTATAACCTACAGGCATAAAAGAACAGAAACACATAAACAGATCCTCGAAAATGACATATACAGCCTACAGTACTGCACATGTGCTGAAATTCATCTAAAATGATCTGAAACACAATATACTTTATAATGTAAACAAAACAAACGTGGGTTTGTCCAAGAACGTGTGTTTTGAGAATACTATAGTGTAACAAGAGCTTATCTGTTAACATCTGTGTGAGTTCTGCTAATGTTTGCACACTGTGAAGAGAAAGTGTCAGAATATTCTGGATGTGTTGAGGAAGTTGTGGAAGAAAGGATATAAGGAAGATGGATATTACAGGTGTAATATCCATCATTTTATTAAATAGATAAAAGGAGCAGAGGGGATTACTTGTGTCTCCAAACTATTTAGAGGAGACATTCACATTAAAACAAATTCTGAAGATATTTTTTTGGCAGGTGTCAAAAGGCAAATTTCAGTCGGTACGCTTTGCACAGTACAATTTGGTCTGGCCTTGGTGGCATTCTAATCTGTCGCTGCAAATTAACCTCAGAGCAAGACTTTTGATCCACTTGATATTTGAACTGGTAAGAGCACAAGCAAGGGAGACACAGCACATTGACATTCCTCCCCCTATCTGGTAATGAAATTGCTTAGCGCTATTGCATCCTTTCAAGCATCACACTGTGCTCGTTCATATGGATTTAATCCTGTTTAGAGAGGCTGTTGCCGAGGGCATTCGGCGCAATGCCAGTTTGAAAATAATCCATTCAGTTTTAAATAAATTGGCCTCTTTCAAGTATGAATATCTCAATCATCTTATTGGAAATTAATAATCAAAACTAATCTGAAATCTTGAGCATTTGAAATCTTGACATGCTGATTACCATCTGCTTATATTCTGCATTGGTTTGAATATAACGTGCACTAATAATGTGCTCCACTGTTCATTTTGAACAGTTGATCATTGATTTGTTCTCATTCCATATCAAAGTGTAAATTTAAGGCTGATTGTGGTCCAGAAACATCCACACAGTCAGGTTTCAGGTAACAGTAATATTCTGAAATAATTCAACCACCAAGCCCACAAAAATCAAAACGAGAACAAGAATGATCTTTCTTCTTGCTGTTGTCAAGTCTAAATATTAAAGCATAATCTCAAAAGCATATAGTGCTGTATTATTCATTGCCCTGTCCATTCAACTGCGTGAGTGAAAAAAGCCAGTGGTATTAGAAATCTACATTTATAGCACGGTAATACCGCAGGCTCAATTGGACTGAAAGCATGGGAGATAAGACAGAGGAAATGACATTATCACACCGGCAGAGTAGTATAATTCTCCCTGTTGACACAGTAGATAACACGATGACTTCGATATGACTGGAGGATTATAACAGCTACATTTGATGACCGCCAAACGTCCTCTACGCTCCTAATGGCATGTCACTGGTAGCCAAATTCCTTGGTTTATCTTACTGATGTACTCTCTTCCTAAACTCCATCTCGAGATGCCCTATGATGCAGGTTTTGCTTGGTCATGTTGTATGTGAAGTGATTTCTACATACTCTGAAATTCATAACAAGCAACTGATCAGTTCAAATATTTTTCTTCATCACCTTTTAAAAAGTCTTCTTCGCATGCACAGTATACGCCCTCATATGTGGAACTGAACTTGCAGTTCACGTGATGAAAGTGACCTCGTGTGTCATCAGAGGCTCACAGTCTGTGCAATTCTTTTTCAGCTTACACTTTCTACCGTAGGGCTGTAAGTTACCAAAACCAAAAAATTTAACTATGACATGTAACAGTCAATAAGTCCATTATTACATTTGCAGTGATATGACACGTGCATGTGAGGTCATCTTTGCATGTGCCAACAAATAATTGCCATTTTGGCTAATTTAAACTCATCAGTGAACAATTTCCGGATGATTTCACTTTACTGGCTCACTTCTGTTTATTTGGTTCATGTGTCCATGTTTCCACTGTTTGTGGATAAATCAATGCAGTGCTTCGCCTCTTCTAAATGCACATGTTGCAACATTGCACCTCAGTTATTACGTTTACATGCACATTATTATTCGGGTATTACTTCGAACATGACAATAGAATTTCAGGGTCATGTAAACAGCATATTCTGTTGGGTATTCTGAATTGGGTTTTATTCTGAATGTGGCAGTTTCCAGTTAAGACATGTGGAAGATGCCGATATTACTCAAGTATACAGCGCCTTCCAAACATGCGTCTTGAATGGGGTTTTTACCGCAGACACACAGCCTGCCTTGCCTGTTTATGGTCAGCTCTACGTGTCGCCTGGCCAACAGCTGGGGTAGAGACGTATGCACAAAAGAAAAGCCCACATTCCTGGTGAGAAGGAGAAACACACCTACATGTAAATGTTAGAAAATATGCGCAAATATCCCAACACCAACCTTTTCAAGAAGGTGGTAGAACAAAGGGAAGAGGCAGGCTGTGTTTGTTAATCAGAGTATGTGCGGCTTTATGTAAACATGAATATCAGTGGAATGCTAATTTTCATTAGCCATGTAAATAGTTCAGTAGGAATATTGTCTTTTTCTGAATAAGGGCGAAAACCTGAATATTTTGTGCATGTAAACATAGTCAGTGATGGCACAAAACGATGATTCATACCATCTGAAATCCCAGTTTACTTCTCACTATAGATTAAACTATGGATGTTTGTTATGAGGGGAACAGTGATCGCACACACAGGATTAGGCAGCAGCAAATATTTGGAATTGTAATGTCGTGTAACCACCGTAAAATATGCTTTCAAGTCTGTCTGTATGTAAAGGACCACAAATATCACGGTGAAGTTAACGTGTATTATTACAACAAAGCCACAAATTTACACTACAAGCTTACAGCATCCCACAGCAGTGCGTTGAAGAGGAGAAGGAAACATTGCAGGCTCAGAGAGATTGCAGCTTCTTTTGAAGTCACTCGTTCTGGTTGGCTGATGGAGCTGACAGGGTTATTTTGGGACAATGAAAATGCACTGTGATTAATGGTTCAAAACAAAAACTCCATCCCGAGATGGTGCGTGTTCAGAGGACTGTAGCTGGGGACCTGATAGTCCATCTGAGCCGACACCTCTAAATTAGTGCTGGTATCATAGATGTATTATGGAGCTCAGCCCATAGTTTATCACATACACTCACCACACAGAATAACACCTTAAATCAACCTAAGAGCCATGTCATTTGTGACAGTGCCTCCCAGAGAGCAGCCCCACTGGTGTGATGTCATCTCAGTGGATGAAAGCCCATTCACAGGAAATTCAGAAGCACCTTAATGGCACCTTTCCGAAACGCTCGCTCTCGAGGACTGAGCGTAGACTGTAATTGGCACAATATATGTCACCTTATCTATTTCTGTCTGGAATGAGCTGGAAGAGGCTCCACGAGAGACCTTTTACTCCGGTCATGACGCAGGAGAGGTCACCAATATGGGGCGACATTGCTCAAACATTTAAATGCATTGCAGGCTGCCGCTGTAAAGCTCCCTCATCTGCTGGGCTGTGTCATATTTCAGTGAGGTTTGACAGTGCTGGTGCTTCACAGCTCACATAAAAATGCTCCATTTTCTTCTATCTAGCAGTACCATTGTTGAGTGCTCTATCCTCTATCTCTGCTGTGCTCATTTTGGGTACCTCACAGTAACACATTGTTCATTGTCACTGGCTTAAGAGATATTAATGAATATGATTGCTCCATCCTCCACTTGTGTTTGGTCTCAGTGCATCTGTATTTGACTCGGGCTGGATAATTCTCGGTGCTATAATTTCCTGTGTGTCACACACTTTTCTGGCACATTTGTAAAGGAGCTCCATTGTAATAAAACCGGATGACTACCAGATTAAAGGTTTTTGTGATATTTTTCCTTCTAATAGCCATTTTGAATTATTCAGGAGGTTATAGTAAGTCAGAATCCATCTTTCAGTCTGACATCTGTCTGTGTCTGTATTTTCCTTCATTTTTAATTTCAGATTCAGAACGCAGATGATGTGTTGATTACTCCCCTGGAAAAGTTTCGGAAGGAGCAAATTGGTGCTGCAAAGGTAAGAGACCACCTACGCACGCAATTAGCGGTTTCATGTGTTGAGATGCCCTCACCTCTCGTCCTCACCCGCTCCATCTCCCCAACAGTTTGTAGATCATTAATTAAAAATTAAATGTGACACTGCTAAGAGAAGTGGCATAATCAGACTGGTAGGGGGTATGAGCAAAGACGTCAGTTTGTGAGTGTTATTAAAAGATATTGAGTCGAAAAGATCATTACTTTTCAAGGGTGGTTGGCTTATGTTTGATTGAAGGTAGCACATTGAACTAAACAATTTTCTGCCTTTGGTAGACACATAGAGCTGTGGGTGTTACTTTCAAGAATAATTCAACACAAATTATATTTTCCAAATAACATGTGAGATTTTGAAAGTGTGATGAAAATGTGCAAAGACTGTATGTCGCCGTCTTCAGTGCTGTTTCTCCCTTCAAAGATAATCCTGCATGATCACACAGCAACTCCTTTTTTTATGCATTTATAATCTGACTGCTTTAAACTTGCACGATCTAAGATGTTGCATTGACTGTTTCTGTAATCAGATTACTGTAACCCTGTTGCATGTCATGCATTCCTCCCTAACCTATTGGATATAGAGGATTGATATCAGTAGGGGTTCTACAGAGCGTTGCTGGAGGGCATCCTGGTTCCACAGTGGATATGTTGTTGAAGCCGGAGTTGACTGCAAAGAACAGTGTGGGCTTGTTGCTACAAGCCATGCTTTCATTCCTGGCCAACGCAAAGGCATAAAATGAAAGCACGGCTGCTTGTTTGTGGTCATTCCCTTGGTGAGATCACACATGAACAAGCGAGGAGAGCTCAAGCCTTTCCACAGATCTCCCACTGAGTTTCTGAGTCCAGTGCTAACTCTACACTCAAACCTTTGAATCATTTGCACATCTTTACATAGCCTGAACCCCTGCAAGGGACATTCTAGCCTGAAATTCACACTCTCGCCCATCTTGATTTATTTTGCATGACTTGACTGCCACTGGTCTGCAAAAGTTGTTATTTTACTTTACTTCATTGGTGTCTTCACAATTCAACCTGCAATATGAAGGAACTATTTCTCTTCTCGGCACTGAGCCATAAACATCAATCACTGTCCCTTTTACTTGCCAGACTAATAACCATTGTCGCTTCATGTCTCAAACATTGTGAGACAACATGTGTCTACCGTAATGAAATAGCACATTTTGCTGCCATCTCTTTCTCTCACTCTCCCCCCATCACAGTGCTCAGTGTTATTGCACCGACTCTGTGTTTATAAAATGGTTTCTTAAAAGCTACAGCCCCTGTCACTCCCACTACCTCTTCTTTCCTCTGACCACTTCCTCCTAATGGCTCTCCCCTCCTACGGCCCATCCCCCGCTAAACATTAGCCCAACTAGAGTGAGATAAAAGGCAGACATCACGAGTGGCTGAGCAACTTTCCACTGTTCCGAGAATCTGGAGAGATCTGCAGGCTGTCTGACCCTTCCACTTAGTGAGCTTCATGTCTGAGAACGTCAGATGGACAAACGGGGAGCTCTTGCCTTATTTGGGTATGCTGCGAGTAATCCCACTGAGGTTACGTACCAGTGTATCAGCTTCTTAGGCACCAGCACAACACTTCCATGGTCGTAACACACCAGCAGATTGACTGCAGCACTACAGGACATATTAGGCACAGTCTGCTTCACACAAGGCTGAGCCAAATGTTTTGGAATAAAACCCTCTAACTTTGCACAGCGTATAACAAATACACATCGAGAAAACCACAAGAGTTCAAACCATCATGTCATGTTTCACTGGAATACGGACTCGCCATATGTGCTGCGTGCCAAACCGAGATGCAGAACTGAAATTATTGTTACACTTTTTTCGGTTGCAGATACGTTTGTGTGAGCTGAAAGTTGTGAACTTCCCAGAGCAAACAAGAATACTTTGAGAACAGAAATGAGGAATGAAAATCTGTCCTGGTTTCACTGTGTATCTGCCGTTTCCTGTCACTGCGTCAACACCGTCAGCTCCTCAGTTCTTCCACCGAATCGCTAACTGAATTCCTACAACCTTGACCTCAATCTTGGGCCTAAACTCCCACATAGACCTGCTGTTTTTCCACAAGTTGAAAACCATTGGAAGTAAACTACCTGAAGCTGGCTCCACGCTATTTGTGTGAGTTTGCTGGTTGTCTGATTTTTTTAAGGCCTTGAAATTTAGACAGACCCCAGGGACACTTTCTCAAGAAAGTACCGGGGGGTGTAAAACTGGTGGGTGGCATTCTTGCTCTCTGAAATTTTGACAGTATTATATTGCCTTCAAGGATCGTCAGCATTAGGGGCACGATAGGGGTCCCCCCACCAGCTCAGTGTGAAGAATCAGTGCAAACAGACCCAGATGGGAGTCAGATGGCCACTGATAATTTGAGCTGTCCTCATCCTACAAAGGGTGCACAGACATCAGATGATTTTTGGCTAGTTATGGTCTCCAGAGGCAGAAATGACATTTACATTCATGCTGTGAAATTCCAAAATATGCCAACCAAGACGCTGTGGAGTAGAAGGATCCTTTAAAGTGGTTTGAGGATATGCTTGCCAGCTGTGGGCAACACTAAAACTTTCCAATCATACAAATATGTACAGTACATTTTAATAGTGTTTGATTAACCTTGGGATGTTGTGGTAAGTCAGTAGACTCAGAAGTACCTATTTCATGCATATTCTCCCCATGTCTCTTAAATCTTGTTGCCAAAAAATAGGGCAGGGTAAAAGCGATCATTAGATAAATTTTCAGTGGAGCTGAATTGTGATGATATGACTCTGTTGTGTTATTGCTCTTGGGGATGTATGGTAATGGCCACAGATTTAGTCTTCGTAATACCACCAGAAACCTTCAAATATTACACATTGTGACTTTAATTATCAAAATTGTAGTCAATTAATTTCTTGTCGATCAACTAACCTAACCCTCCTCAACTAAACGATTCACCCTGGCTGTGATCATAGGCATTGACAACAGTCGCCCGCTGCACAGCAGAGTTATCCCAGCTGTATTAAAATTCGGCACCAGTCCAACCACCAGACGATCAAAGATGAAATTGATGTCCTGGAGATATGCAAATCATGTTGCATAATAAACTTTGCGGATTGTCAGTTAATTTATTATTGATTAATCAAAGAGATGCACACTGCAATAAGGCAAGAAAACTGCAATAGACTTTGAAAACATTTCACCTAATAATGGTGAGTAAAAACTGAGTTAAGATGACAGCTCTGCAGATGGCGCTCAGACTCAAACGTTATGCTGCAAAAACCACAATATGCATGAATAAGGTGATGCAAATTAAATACATTTCTTTCTATTATTCTCATTTCTGCCCTGTAACTTTCCTGTGTGCCCTACCCAATAAAGCAGAAACACCATTAAAACAATCTTTCAGAAAGTAATTGCTTTTTCTCTTGATGACCAGAATTTCACAAGGCAGTCCTTGAAAGGTCGGTCTTTACCTGTTCGAAGGCTGCAGCCATCCATTCAACTTCTTGCCTTTTGCAGAAGCAATATATATTAAATACAGTGGTTTATATACAAACAGCAGCATCACACACTCTAACTGAATAAAAGGTGAAGGGCCTGAAAGTATTTTAAGTCAGCAGTGTTCTGCATTAAATTCATTGTGTAGTTTTGAAATAATTAATTCACAGTGATATGAAAAACAAACAAAACAAAATGTTCAGCTCTTTACATCTGTTTACATCTTTTCACATAATCTTCTTAACAGATGATTGGTTCTTAAGGACAGCTGATCTCATTGTTGTGTTATTCCGGTCTTCAAGTCAGGTTTTGAAGCATGTGCTGACATAATGGCTCGCGGTTTTATTGCGTTTTCTTCCCACGTATTCGCTGAACACAGCACTGAGTTTCCATTTCAGGTCATTCCCTCTCTGTGGTGCATCTTTCCTGTCAGCCTTCACTGTCTTTGGCTTTAATAAAGCCAAATTGTTGTGAAAGTGATCTTCATAAATAAACACCAGACTGATCATTAGACTGCACACTGTAATGAAATGCATCCCAAAACAAAACAAACTCTTTACTCGCCCTTATTATAAATATCTGGATCTATTAGAGGATGGCCTCAATGCTGACATTAAATAACTTCCTGTTACCTCAAACATAATTAGGCTAGTCAGAGGGAGCTCCTCAGTCATGCATTTAGTCAAGGGCAACACAGACCAGTGATACCGCCCAGAACAAAAAATCTGATGTGAGTTTCAAAGGAGTTTCAAATGTAGTTTAGATCTGTATTCACGCTGGGCTCATCCAAAGCATTTTCACAACATAATGATGAAGAAGCTTTTCAAAGGTGGCACTCAAGGTGGCGCTGTAACAATCAAATATACGTGCAATTATCTTGAAAACCGCTTGACTTACAGTCAAAATTCTCATATTCCCAATCTCCTGTGACAAATATACAATTCATATAGTTTCTTTCTATTAGAATTTTTCTTTGCTTAAAGTGCTTGTGCAGCAAAAACTGTACAGAATTGCCAGGCGATTTGCAAAATCCACCCACTCAGGCACATATAATGACACTCATTGACCTCAAGGTGACGCTGTAATAATTAAGTTCACGTTTTCACAATTATCTTGAAAGCGGTTTGGCCTAGAGTCAAAATTTGTTCATCATTTTAATCTCAGGTCAGGCTCTGCTGCCCTGAAAAACTCAATTTTTTGCAATTTTTCACAATCTGCTTGCACCCAGATTATTGCCGCTTGTGGCTATATTGTGCTTTTATTTTTATTACTATAGATGTATTACCATGTTATTATGTGTCAGGGAGAGCACAGACACTGATATACTGATTAAAGCTTATTTTTATCCAGAGCTTTGCAGTGTACCTCACACACACTAAATCTGTTCTATTTATAAGCCTGGGTATTTGTTTTTCAACTCTTCAGAAGCAGATGTTTGTAATTATTTCGTGTTAATTGGCCAACTTCTTGGTGTGTGTGATGTCTCCTCAGGAAGTGGGATTTCAGGTAAGGAGGGAGACAATTTTTGGCTTTGCAGCAAAGTAACTGAACTCAAGCTGAAATCTCGTGTTCCCTCTGCCTCCCCTGTGGAAGTGAGACCAGCTCATGTGAGATGGAGCATCAAAATAACCTGGCTATTGCACTATTATCGTCATCTCGGACCCCTGCTCCAATTAGCTTTCTCTAATGAGCTCGTTGCGATAGGTTGCAGAGTTCTCCCTTTCATGTCACTGCTCAGAGAATCCATTTAAAACGAACATGTGGTGAAATATGCTGCACGTGACGCCTTGTGAGTCATTGATGTTTGTATTATTCCAGGGTGTTGGACGGAAGTAAGCAAGTGGAGATAGTGTGCGATATCTGGGCTTCTTTCCACTATACACACACACAGACACATTCGACCTCCCTTGCCACTTACATCTGTTACCATGGTGATAAGAGGCTCAGAAATGATGGCCCTGAGGCTCGTTAGGGCCAGTGTCAAAACTGGCAATGTATGGCTAGCGTCCAAATATTCCTCCTGCCGTCTTCATGCCTGTTCCCAGCATCCTTTCTTTAGCAAATTGAGAACACCTGACCAGAAGAAAAGCTGCCTGCAGTCATCCCTGCAACGCTATATGAGCCATTAGCAAACTCACCCATGCTACAGCTGGTATCAAAGCGCTGTTAACAGCAACATAAGACTTGCCAGTTGGAAATTCCAGCACGGAGGAATCTGCATCAGAATATTCTCTTCCTGCATCTGATTTATTCATGAGGACGAACAAAGCAATCAGATGAGGAAATCTCCCAAGTGGTAGGTTCATGTGTGTTTTGTGCACCGCAGTGTTGGGAAGTGCTTTGGCTTGATCATTTTCCAGCCAGCTGATTACTCTGGGGTGCTGGCATTAGTTTGTGTCCAAAAGCTTGTGTGCTTCAGGGTGTGTATCTATCCACATCTATGTCCTCTGCCCCCACATGTTGGCCTTCAAAGACTTATGCCCACAGCACTCCCCCCGTCTCGAGGAAGATCGTTGAATTTAAATCACTCATATTCTGCTCCGATTGCACAAACATATCTGAGGGAGGGTGGGGTTGGAGTGCACCCGCCACATGAACAAAGCAGCAAACACCTGGTGTTCTGCTGGGGTATCATTACAGCAGCACCGGTTTATACACGTCCTGCCTGGATGAAAACAAAGCAGGACACTTTAGGTGACTTAATCAGGCTGGCTCTGCCTCACCGACTCGCTGCAGCTCTGAGTCACTCCTCGCTCTTTGTAAGTGTGAAAGAGTTAGTCCAGACGTACGGAGGAGTTTTTTTTTGTGAGGAGCTTTCGAGCACGCTCACACTGGTCAGCAGTGCAGGGAGATTCCTGCTGTGACTGCGGGGCTCAGCTAAACCTAAAGCTCTTAATTTAATGTGATCCCCTGTGTGCCTGTGTGTGTGTCTGTGCATGTGTCTGTGCACTGCATGAGTGTGTGTGTGTGTGTGTGTGTGTGTGTGTGTGTGTGTGTGTGTGTGTGTGTGTGTGTTGATATTTTCCCCAGGGCTTCGGCTGTATGCGTGCTCACAAAATAATGTCACGTCAACAGCAGTCACAATGGCCGACAGTCAGCTCCTTTTTGTTCTCTAACAAAAAAGCCTCGATCATTAAGGGAAATTTATTTCCTGTCAGCGTGATATCATATTTAATCATGTGTTTATTTTCCTATCCACTTGCTTATTTTCTTTTTGTTTCTGCATGGTGAGCATATACAAAATTGATTTTCTTCCCCACACCTGAAAAGATCATTCCTGGGTCAGACATGACAGGAAAGATGGAAATAAGATGCTACTACATGAAATTATCTATTGATTTTTGTCCTGTAATTGTAATAGTTATGTAGGAGGGTTACACCGTCTTGTGGTGAATTCCTCCAGCATGTCTGACTGCTGTGTGGGTCGCTGAGGCAAAACACTCTTCTAGGTCATATCAGTAGTGAGTAGATTAGACTTGCTAAATTTCAGGGCCATGGGAATGAAAACAAACAAGCAGGATCTGGTTACATTGGCCATTTCCTCACGCTTCCCTCGCCCCCTTCTTTATTCCGTCCCTCCACTCGCCCCTTTATGAATGTTTGCATAGCGAGATGGGCATTAAGTGGGCAAAGCTTGCTTGAGAGGTCAGACTTGCAGATGAGACACTTCAATGCCTTCACACAGACAGGTTCTCTCTGCTTGGGCAGAGTTTGATTAAGAGGAAGTGCATCTTATTTGGGGTGAAATGTTCAATCTCTTTGTCCATATACTTTATAGATGGGCATGTGGCATGAAAAGCCCATTTCCTGTTCCTTTCTGAAAGCCTTCTGGGACACTCTGTCCGAATCCTGGAACTCGTGACCGTAGAGCTTGACTTGTCTTTTCAGGTGGAGCATAGCAACAAAGGAAAACGGAAACCGCATCCAGCCAGTTCGGTCTGATGACAGTACAAATGCTCCATGCTATTGATGATTTCCAGTCTTATGTATTTTGTTGTGAACTTATGTCCCCAGCAGGGGCACTGTGAGAATAATAGCATATATTTCTCATAAGCCTTATTGATAATGCATAGTCCTTACTGACCATGCCAACGCTGTCTTCTCGTCATTACGCAGTCATATGTGCCTTTATGACCTGTAATAATCCATTGGCAGGACTTTTAAATGACGTGTGGCAAACGCCATGTGAAATGTAGCTAGACCTCCATCTAGTGGCAGTTCAATCACACACACCCACATCAGGAATGCAGGACACATTGCTGGTAATGTTTAAGTCTTTCATGTGCCTTGTGCACCTTTTTAGGAGGGGAAGAAGAAATTCGATAAGGAAACAGAGAAATACTACTCCACACTTGAGAGACACCTCAACTTGTCATCCAGAAAGAAGGAAGCATATCTGCAGGAGGTAAAAACCAAAACAAATGTTCTGATCCCCTACATGTCTTTGAATAATGCAGTGTCTCCTAAAAATAAAGCTATTGTTTGCGTGCTGCTGTTTGCTCATTACTTCTTTAAGCTCACACTGTTTCCAGGTGGTGATGCAAACATTAACTCTCTGCCCACACAGTTTCGACCCATGTCTTTGTTAAGGCACTGACCCCGGTTTGTTTGCTCATTCTCAGGCTGACACACAGATTGATAAGGAGAGACAACTATTTTATGATGCGTCCCTTGAGTATGTCTTCAAAATACAAGAAGTGCAAGAAAAAAAGAAGTTTGAGTTTGTTGAGCCGGTAAGAGAAGTATCACTTTTACATATTTTTGTGCTCAGTAAGTGCTGAGTGCATATTGAACATGCAGTAATTGCTTTGCCTTTTTTTCTGTTTATCTAAAGATTAGTTTAAGTGGCGTACCCTCAAAATAGCACAGAATTTGCTTACTGCTCATGAAAGTGGCTTTTTAAATGTCTTGTCTCCCCTTCTGAGTGAAGACAGGCACAATTATACATCTCTCACAGGTATATGTCTACGCTTGTATATTCCACACATTTGTCATCTGCAGCAACCTCTTTGTAATATAGTTGATCCATTTGGGGAAAGTAGTGGGTAAAATTAGATGAAGTGGTTGTTGTCAAACAAAACAAGATGAAGTGCAAGCGCAAATCAAAGCCCCCACCTTACAGACTCATGGAGTCAATTCTAACATCTTTAGTGGAGAAGTTAGCAGGAAGCATTAAGTTCTCCAGGTGTTAAATGTCTGGGAACGTGAGATGGGAGCAAAGTGGCTGTTTTAAAAGCCCCCCTGCCCCCATTTGTTTACATTCACCAGCAGGTCACCCAGAATGCAGGCCAAAAATGTAAATCTCCAGGCAGTGCAGGGAAAAAATGACAAGGCTCAACCTTGCCTGTGATGATTCTGGGCACAGATAAGATGGTTCATCCTTGAATATTTGATATGCCAAGCCTCATCTGAGAAATAAAATCAGTGGATGTGTGTGAGAATATGACTGAGAGCATCTCTATATTTGTGGGATCCTCCATGCTAGAGATAACATGAGTTTTTTTCCTCCACACAGACTGCCAGTACTTTTTTCCTTAATGGTTAAGGATGTTTGTGTTATGCAGAAAATAAGATCATTGTAGAGAACTACAGCTTTTCTGAAACCCTGCTTTTCTGTCCTTCATCTTACACGCAATATTTTAAATATAAAATCTAAATGTTTTATATTTTTTTTACAAATTACAGCCCTATATAATTAGTAGTTAATTAGATTTTAAGTGACAATCTAATATGTACATTATAATTATAGTTTTAGGACAGAATTAAAGCAAATTCTTTACTTTTTAGGCAACAGTATTAGAACTAAATCCATAACTGAAAAAATCATTACAGATGACTCCTCATGTTTTAGTGATACTAAATGATAATTGTGTGATCATAATTTTGTCAATTGTTGCTTCTGGTGTTCAAATGCACATTTTATGTTGCAGTGTATCTTTTTAAAATGTGCTTTCTTGTTGATTCAATCAGTAAATCGCCCTTAAACATTGTTCCTCTCCAGCTCCTGGCCTTTCTTCAGGGCTTGTTTACGTTCTACCACGAAGGATACGAACTGGCTCATGAATTTGAGCCATACAAACAGCAGCTCCAGTTCAACCTACAGAACGTAAGTCTTTACACCTCAGGGTTTATACGCAAAGGCAACCAGACACGTAATCAGATTCTGCAGCTTATCATAGCCCGACATAACAAGCAGAGTTTTCACAAATGGATAGCTGTGTGATTAAATGAGATTCTTTGCTGTGCAGAGGATCAATATTTTCAGAGTTGTATTGCCAGCAGTTACTGCATGCCATTCAATGGTACTGTGTCAAAAAAAAAAGAAAAAGTTAGTCGGGAGTACAACTACAGCTGCTGCCATGCCCCCTCTTTCCATCACCATGACCTCACCACTTGCAGCCTGAGGGCCCAAATTTCTTTGTGACCCAAAGTGTCAGCACAGTTGCCCTGACGATTTCCACTCTGTAACCCTCTCTCCATGTCATCAGATGCAGAGAGCTCTAATGAGAGCTGGGGAGGGTGAGGCTGTCTCAGCAACTCTCTAGTAGGGGAATGAGACTGCCTCATGCTGACCCTGCTGACTCCAAAAAAGAGGATTCCTGGGAGCATTAGCAACTGAGCCTCTACCCTAATTCTGGACCACTTTATGTGCATTCTTCAAATTTAAATTTAACTTATTGGAATTAGATGCTGTGTCTGTATTTCCAAATGGTTTGCCAGTGTGTTAGTTATTCTTTTTTCCAGGTGTTCCCATGCAGCTGCACAAATATGAAGCATTTGCCATATGTTGGATATTTTTCCTTTATTTATTTCAGTCCTGAAGTTGGCAAAAAGGGTAGTTTTGAGAGGAGAAATAACAGAAAATAAAAAGCTGATACACAAGACTTCCTGTGTTGATGCAATTACGAGCCAATCCTGCATTCTCTGTGCAGACACGAAACAACTTTGTGAGCACCAAGCAGGAAGTGGAGAAGCTGATGAAGAGGATAAGGTCTGCAGATCAGGACTATAAACCCCCAGGCCAGTGGACGATGGAAGGCTTCCTGTATGTCCAGGAGAAACGTGAGTCTTTCGAGCCGGGCTCCCAGCCAGCCAGGCTCTCTCACACTCCCCCCCACCCACCCCCTTCCTCACTCATAAGTGCATGGTTTTACATCCATCACCATAAACATGTCTTGAGTTCTCCCAGGCCTCTGCAGAAGAGATCCTCTCACACAGAGCTCATAATTCATCCTGTTTACCGATTCACTTTGATGTGCTCTCAAACAAGGGGGGAGATACCCAAATGGTAGATTTTTATCAGCAGTGATAAACAACTTTTGATTTATCACACTGTAATTTCAAATTGATTTTCAGAAGTCTTTCCAGAAGCTCTGTGATTCAGAGAAAAAATATTTTGGCTCAGCCACCATTTTCATTTCCTTATTTATTTTTCTGTCCTAGGTCCTCTGGGATGCACTTGGACACGTCATTACTGCACATATGAGAAAGGCAGCAAGACCTTCACCATGAGCAACACTGAAAATAAGTCGGCTGGGAAACAGGTAGTTTAGTTTCATTTAGTTTTGTTTAGTGTAGCTCAGTTTTCTTGTTAAGTTCAGTTTAGTTGCACATACAAATGAAGAAAGCTGAGAAAAGACTGAGCAAATATAATTCTGTGTGGGTGAAACAAAGAACCCCCTTGAGGCTTATAAGAACGTCTCAACCCAGAGGGAAAAAAAAAAGATGACAGAACTATGAATTGGGCACAGAAAACAAAAGACTTGTTAACTCAAGGCGGACAAAAATGGTTCAGAGATAGCAACATCTGCAAATAACAAGAAAGAACTCAAGGAAGTAAAATAACCTTTTAACACACAAAGTTGGGCTGTGTTGTTTTGTACACAGTCAACTGAACAGATGAGTGAAAACTTCACAAGGCCTCATACAGGCCATTATTATTTCATATGTATTAGATCAATAAGTTTTGGCGTTTTCTAACAGGATGGTCGCATTACTGTTTTTCGACTGTTAGAAAAAGGGAAGAATTAAAGAAGAAGGCTTCACATGCGCATTACAGTTTCTATCATTTTTCATTCAAATCTGTATGTATTCATGTATGGTGCGTTTATTTTCAGAATGGTCTTGTCCTGAACCAGCCAGAGATGTTCAAGCTCAAGTCCTGCATTCGGAGGAAAACCGATTCCATCGACAAGCGTTTCTGCTTTGATATCGAAGTGGTGGAGAGGTCTGTGACTGTGTGAATCAGCTGCATTTCCCTCGAAATGTCTTGTCACTTACATGGACTGAAAACACTGACAAAATATCCAATTTAAGACTTTTACCACCGTCCCTGGCATGTCAGCTTGTTTGAAGAAAACAATTAGGAAAAACAGTTCACTATTTTAAATATTACCTTTCTATCAGAGCAAAAGTCACCCACATGGAGACAGAAGGCCTTTTTTTTTTACAACTAACATACTTAAAGACTGATGAAGCGCATGTGGGATGTTTTCTTCTCATACATTTTGAGTTTTATTAAACCCAGTAGATACTGGCAATTAACCCAGATTATCTTGGGAGTACTCAGCATAGCAAGAGCTGTTCAGGTTTGATTAACATCTCCAAAGGCTCCCTGTTTACCAGTGTTAGATGTTTTCAGCTCTGTTTGTGTCCTGCATGTTCCTCAAGTCCCCCCTCCCCTCCCCAGACTCTTGTTTGTTGTATGTTCACAGCATCGATATTTACTCCATTTTGAACCCATTCCGTCTTTTCTCTGTGTTCATGTCAATGTAGAAATGACATCTATCGTGGAACTCTTTTCAGACCGCTTCAGTTTTTCTGTAAAGTCCGGTATGTGAACTGACCAGTGCTGCCCTTTCAGAGCAGTTGCATGTGCTGCATGTGTGCTGCTAATCATATCATTCACTCAGTCTCAAATCTAAGCCTTGTAATGAATGACTGTTGCCTTCTTACCACTTCACAAAATCAGATGTCTCCTGGTCAATATGGGCGAAAGAACGCAGATATTCTATTATATATATATTCTTAAATTATTTATACTTATCTGCAGTCACTCAAGTAATACATTGATTTATGTTCTTCTCTGAATCATTTGATCATTTTGTCTCTCTTTAAATTTTGAAATCTTTTAGCTGGATGTGAACATGACTGATCTGTATTTAATGTTGCACCGGGGAACAAGTTCAACTTGGCTGCCTGCTGATTAACGGTGACTGCATTAATCAAGTCATATGTCACGAGAGCTTGATATGAGCTCATTATTGTGAAGTGTACTTCAGAATATACAGTGAGCTCGTCACTGCGTGTTATTGTTGCACAGCACCAGCGGGGCCAGCGCTGCTCACCCTCAGTGAGCGTAGCTGAGCGCGAACAATAACTGCAGTTTATTTGCAGGACAACTCATTTATCATAAACGGAAATGCCCCAAGGTGCTTGTTCCAACCACAAGGACAATGTGGGCCAAGCTCCAGTCAGTTTCAAGCTGATCCATTCATCCTCATTATAATAAACATGCTGTTGCATCTATTGTCCAGCCAAAGTCCGGCCAACCATCTCAGAAGCTCATTCTTAAAGGGTTGGTTCACCCAAATTACAAAAGGAGTATTTAGCCATGCAGATAGTTTTATTTTATTTGGCCAGATTTTGATAATCCATCTCCGAATAAGACAGATAGCTGAATTAGACTAACATTAAAAGAGTTGCCTCTCATTCTTTTAAGTGTTTTCAGTGTTGTGAGCATCACAAACAAAATGCTTTCCAGCTCCACTGTATTGGAGCGGAGACGTTAAGATCAGAGGCAGATATCTCAAAACCTAGTCAAATGAATCCAAAACTACCTGCATGGCGAGATACCCCTTGAGGTAAGGTTAAAAATGAATTCATTTGTTGATATTCATCACAACACATGCAACTTGACATGGCTCCATGCTAGTACTAACTATCACTACTGGGTGGGGTTTGTTTTTGTTTGCCGGTATCATCACATAATGCTATCATTACGTCCGATAGCAGTGCTGTGAATCAAGTGCAAGTAATGCTCAGGACAGTCTCAAGCTATGCAGCACACAGTCAGGTGAGACGAGAACTGCTGTGCTGTACAGCACAGATGATGGAGGTGTGTGCATGTTGGGTGCAAAAAAAAATGAATCACTCTAATATTAAGCACATGTAGCATTTAATTGGGAGTGGAATGTGAAGCACCGAGCCAACCAAGGGCACAGTTTGAATTCAAGCATTTGCACATGAACTATTTTAGTCACACTAGTCCTTTTATAGTGGTTTCAGCCAGTGTAAACATGGTCTGTCCAGGGGCCCCAAGGCAATGAGATCAGACTGAGACCAGCTTTTCTCTGAAATCTTTCCAGGCATGGCGTTATGACACTGCAGGCACTGTCAGAGTCCAACAGAAGATTGTGGCTGGAGGCCATGGATGGCAAGGAGCCGGTGAGCTTTTGAAATATTCATTTTGTGCTGGCTGCTGTTTGGCCAGGATGCTTTTTAGTTGTTTGTTTGACAGGAAAACAACACCAAAACTGAATTATTGGTTACTTGCACCCTCTTCTGGTGGGTCTTTACAAGAAACCATGACCTCACCATCCACTTGTGCTAAAAATAGGACAGCCCACTTAAAGCAAAAGAACTCTGGGAAAATTGTCTGACATAAATCTCTTCTTTGTGGGATTTTGTGTAATTTTAACCAAAGGCTCGCTTAAGTTTTTTTTTCCCCACTTTCTCTAGATTTACAACCTGCCAGCCACATTAAGCAAAAAGGAAGAGAGTAAGTGTTTATTTGTCTTTTCTAAGCTCCTTTTATTGTTGAAATACATACATTCTGCTTTGTAAGGCTTCTAAAATCTCCAACACACACATATCCAACACATTGGTACCTATAGCTATCTGTGTTCATTAACACAATTCCTTGACTTGCACCCACTCAGCTGACAGAGCGGAGCCTTCCAGCACAGGGGTTGTATCTTATTAGTTGGAGCTCAAACGTAGGGCACAGCTTATTGTTCCTGTGTGATGTGTGGTTAACCGACAGTAATTGACATGTCGACCCTATTCTCGTGTTGTATTCCAGCATTTCTTAATGAGGCGGGATTTAATTTTGTAAGGAAATGCATTGACCTGGTGGAGATGAGAGGTGAGGCGTTTGAATCTCTCAGCTTTCATTTGTCATTCATTAGCGAGCATGCCAGCACATTGCATCGGCATAAGAAAATCTTTGGTCCTCGTTCCAGTGCTTTAATTTCCTTTTCCGTTACCACACAGGCATAAACACAATGGGACTGTACAGAATTGGAGGGGTCAACTCCAAAGTGCAGAAGCTGATGACCACGGTCTTTTGTAAGTAGCCTTAAAATCAGAAAAAACAACATATTTTACCCCTCACAAGTCAGCAGAACAGAATCTACAAATGAAAACTGTGTTTAAAGGAACTGAAGATGAAATTGAAAGTATTATCATTGTTTGTCAAGGCTTGAACTGTAGTGCTTTTTCTGTCCTCTGTACTGTTTGTACAGTATTTAATTATTTTCTCACATGCCATTTAGCTAAACTAACAAACGCATTTCTGTAGTGTCAAAATACCTAAATTTTCATAGTTTTTAAAAATCTACTGTATGAACAGCTCACTTTTTTCAACCATGTCAAGCTGGAACTAAAGTGTAAGCAAACACAATGTGACCCAGCAGAGTGAGGAAAGAGGTCCTCCTTGTGGTGTGACAGTGTAACAACCATCTGGCCTCATGTTACTCATATTACTTTATTAGATGACCCACGGTAATCCTGTTTGCATACATTTGAACAGGAAATGTCTGAATGATTGATTAAAGGCCCTCTAAAGCTTAATCTCCATCTCTGTGAGACAGCACACATGTCCTCTGTGAGCTTACTTTTATTTCAGAGTCAGTGTTTTTAATGCTCCTTTAGCAGCCTGTCATGTCATGTTAGGTTGTGTGGGTTTCTTCACTCAGTTTACAGTGTGCTGTTGTGGTGCTATAAAAATAAAATGTGTGTCCATTAGCATCCAAGGCACCGGTGGATATGGACCTGGATCCGGAGACGTGGGACAACAAAACTATCACCAGCGGTCTGAAGAATTACCTCAGGTCAGCTCGCCCCACCAGCTGTGTGTCTTTAGCTGTCAGGAATCATCATTACCTCCATCATGCCTCTTTTGAAACCTCCCCGGTGTTAGTCATGCATTCGGTGTTGCCAGTGACTTACAAAGGAAGGTGGCTGCATTCAAAATACCAAAGTCGTTCAGGAAATAAATGGCAACCATTCTTTTTATTCACCAGGTGTCTCTCGGAGCCTCTAATGACCTTCAAGCTCCACAAAGATTTTATCATGGCAGTCAGTAAGTTATGAAAAGTTACGAACAGCTATGACATAATAGATGTTTTACCAGCCGCTCCATTTACTTTATGATCATACAGGAAAGAGAGCTTCTTAAGTTAGCAGAGCGTGGCAAAATTCAAAACACACACCACTAATCAAGGATGCATATCTGCTTAGTGTAGAAATTGTTGTTGTTTTTAAACCAAGATTGTAGTAAATAGGTAAAATGTGTGCCAGAGGACAGCATATTTGAGTTTAAAAATTCTGTAATTTTAGATTTATTTTGGATCAGGCTGGATTTCTCTAACATATTGTGAATTTATATCCAACCTTTTTGAGGGGAATTGAGTTTGAACTGAGCTGCATTTCAAAAGTATTCCTTTAAAATGAGATGAGTTTTGTGGGCACTGAATCTGGGCACTGATGTGAGGGAAATCAAATGAGCAAAGATTGAACTAATTAAGTAGTTTCCATCTCAGAAAATGCCTCCCTGCCATATGCGTGACATAGCTCTCATTCAGTGTCAAATTGAGATGTTAAGTTGGTTTAATCTGTGCTCATTTGCTGATTTCTACACCTCTGGATATACTTTCAAAAGTCAATAATTGGCAGCTCCACATTTTCTGTGCAAGTATATGAGCTTCTTGATCATTTTATATCCATTTGCCTTTCCTCAGAGTCAGATGACCAGAACTACAGGGTTTGTGCTGTCCATGCTTTGGTTCATAAGCTGCCCGAGAGGAACAAGGAAATGCTGGAGTTACTAATAAAACACCTTGTCACGTACGTGTTCCTGAAATGAGTCAGTGACACTGCAGCCTTAAAAAAAGAAAAGCTCTATGAAAGGAGATGAAAATTGCTGAGAGTCATTAAATTGTCGTCACAGTTTGGGGATAACTTAATGCATCTGTGGGTGTCTCTAAAACTGTCAGTATCTGGTAGAATGAAACTGAAAAAAAACACATGGTTTGCAGAGGTTGCATTGTGGGTGTATCAGCATCTTGTACTCGTGTCATGCCCATGTCCTCGACCTGCAGAGTTTCCACACAAAGCCAGTTCAACCTGATGACGGTGTCCAACCTGGGCGTCATCTTTGGGCCCACACTGATGCGGTCACAAGAGGAAACTGTGGCTGCCATGATGAACATCAAGTTCCAAAACATTGTGGTGGAAATACTTATCGAGAACTTCATCAAGGTGACTCATCTTTTGCCGTACAATATGCTTGTAATTCTACCTGCATTATACCAATTAATTCTTACTTTTAAAGGTATTTTGTTGCAAAGCTCAAAGCATTTCCATGTTTGTAAGTACAAATTTATGGGCAAAATGGTGTGCAATTTTGTAATGTTTAGCAAAACAGATACTGAGTGTGACCCTGCATGCAGACAGGTTTTTGTAAACCCAATTTAAATACCAGTGTGTTGGTGATAAACGCACGGATTATGTATTTGTGTTGAGTAATCAGTACTCCTTTGTCGACCTCCAGATCTTTCACCAGCCTCCGGATCCCAATGTGCCTCTGCCTCAACCCCAGAGCCGGCCTGGCTCTCGCAGGAGTAGGGCCATCTGTCTGTCCACGGGGCCCAGGAAGCCCCGTAGCCTCTACACCCCAACACTGTGCCTGGCAGATGCAGAAAGTGAGTACCAAAGCAGTGAGAACCGCCACAGGTTATCACACCACAATTTCGCAGAACCTGTCAGCGGTCTTTAATATCTATCAGACATTTGCACACAGTCTCACTGCATTTCTGAGCCATTCAACTCATATTTGGTTGCTTTTCAAATGGAAAGCTAATGTAACCCATCCAAATGAATATTATCTCTTCAGAGAAAGGCATTATCACGCCGCCATAAAGTAACTACAATCACTTCCTCATTCAGCAGGTTTTAATGAGGGCCGTGTATGCCTCTTCTCTGGTCCCTGCATAGGTGACACTTTCAGCAGTAGTCCAAGCAGCACCCCCATGGGCAGCATGGAGTCTTTGTCCTCCCACTCCTCTGAGCAGAACAGCTCGTCCAAAACAGCTTCCTCTGCTCCGGTCAAGGACAAGTCAGTCCTGGACCTCCGCCGAACGCCATCACAGCACTCCAATGGCCCCAGAAGCGCTGTATGCATCAGCAGCCCAGAGTCCAGCTCCAGGGAGGATGCAGGGCGTACAGATGGAGAGTCAGAGGACGCCCTCAGCCTTTCCTCAGTCAGCATTGCACCCAGGCTGTCTCCTGCCCCCAAAAAAGCCCCCCACTGCCGCACTGACCTCAGACCAGCACTGCTGAACCGCTCAGCTGCTCCCTCTCTGAAATCATTGCATATTTCTGAAGGTAGGTTACTCATCAAGTAATGCAAGTTTAAGCTTTCCTGTCATTAGATCACTGATATTGTTTCCCTTTGGAGTAATGTAGTGGAAAGAAACCTCATGAAAGTGTCGTTTCAGGACAGAATTCATAAATTTGATAGTTTTATTTTCATAAGGTGTTCCTCCTGGACTGACAGCACCCCCTCGACTTAAGCATAATGAATTATTTCAGTATCAAAATGAAGTGTCTTTGTAACATTTACACAGAGGCAGGAGTTATTATTTGTATGTCTCCCTCAAGGCCGCAGGAGCTGCTCTGGATCTGTCCAAAGTCTGTCAACACTGGAGCCCAAGGAGAGTTTAAAGCCTACTGAACACCCAGACCTTCCTCCAAAACAAGTGATCCGCCACAGGATGGACACCTCAGTCAGCAATGGTTACCAAAGACCTGGCTCAGTGTAATGGGTTTTTAAAAGCTAATCATTTTCTCATCATAGCCTACCGCTGAGACAAATGATGATATCAAATGCAGTGTAATACCAGTAGAAAATCTTATCTTGTGGACATTTTATTGATTATTACTCACCTAAAACCCAGTGCAGATCATTGATCACTGATTAATAGTTATCTGTCACCAAAAATGCCAAACACTCAGTGGATCATTACCTTGGCCCTGGGAAAATGCATTTTATAGACAAAATGAAACATCGATTATTCAAAAACTCTATTGGTTGCAGTCCTCTGATACCTCTGATCGTTTTTTGGATATGCACTCTGAGTCATCAGCCTCCTCCGTCATCAGAGCATTGAGAGGTCTGTAAGATCGGATGAGTATGTGTGAGGAGATTTATGTCTTTTCCTCTCTGGTGGGAGTGCTGGCTTTAATTACGCTCTGCCTGCTCTGTGGTCGACGTGACCCAGCAGCAGTCTGTGCTCCTTCTCTCGGGACAAATAGATTGTTTGACTTGTCATGTCTGAGAAGCCAGTCACACGGTTTTTCAAGTAGTTTCCTTGTTTAGCACCCACCCAGCTTGCCCTAGTCTCTGTTGTCCCCTTGAATCTGAGGACGTCGCATGCAAGGTCAAGTGCAGCCTTGTAATAGAGTTTGATTCAATGCTGCACCGTGCTGAAGTCGAGTCGGCCCAGAGGAAGGAAACCTCCCGTACTGTGTCGTTACGCCTTTCACATCATTCTAAACAATGAGGAATGCTGGCTGGGCAGAGAGACGTCTTTTGTTTTGGGTTCAGGCTAGAATTTCTCTGCGAGGCAGCACTGCTGATTTTATAGACGATGATAAATGAGCATGGACTGCACTTGAATTTAACTTTCTCTGATCATCAGGAGATATTTTTGTCTTTTGGTGACATGGTTTACCAAACACTTTGTTTTTCAGTTTATCATTTTAACCTTGATACAATCAGGTTGAGTGAACTCTTTTATTTTTCATTTTGTTTCAGTGTCGCTGCCAGAGCGCTGCTCTTTGAAAATGCCTCTTCCCCCCAGTCTGTTCCGGTCGGAAGGTGCCGTGAAAACATGACACTTTCCACAGCAGTTTCACCTAATTAATCCCATTCTCATCTCCTCCAGTCTGCCATGACATTGCCTGCTTCTGTTGTCTTTCTAGAGATGCCAAGGCGATGTATTCCTGTGAGGCAGAGCACAGCCATGAGCTCAGCTTCCCCCAGGGGGCGCACTTCTCAAACGGTGAGCAGAGACAACATAAGATGAACATTATATGCCTGAGCTGACAGTTCCTTCGCTGCAGAAGCGCTCATAACAGCACACATGCCTCCTTGTATTAAGATGATTGGACGCTGGATGCTGTACACAGACAGTCTGTTGTGCACTGGCAGCACACAGAAAAGACTTGGCTAATTCCCAGTGTTACGTAGAGGCAAAAAAGCATTTTGCTCTTAGCATGACACCCCCATATGCATTACTAAAATCCAAACAGCCCCAGGATATTTTATTGCCTATTGCCTTTTCCATGAAGAGATGACTTGGCCCACAACCAGTGCAGACAGGTCACTGTAACCTAGTGATGGAAGGCACCAGTGCCTGTTCCCTGTTAACACAGCCTGCAGAGCCAGCAGCCAAACACAAAAACGTCAACAAACGCTCCCTACCACTTACCAGCAGGCAGAGTACTTTTATTGCTCTCTACATGAACACACTCTTTCTCCCTACAGCCTTATTCGGCATATTTTTTGCTAGATTGTTTTAGCTAGTAATTTTAAAGCCATTCCTCTTCATTTTGATGTATCTCAACAATGATTGATCTTGTTGTTTTTATGATTTCTACTATATGTGCGTGATGAAACAAGGCGATCCTCCTTTTAAGCCTGCTAAAATGCTCCGTAGAGACTGACTTTAGAGAGCAGTCTGACCCGGAGTCGTCCTCATGTGTTTATTTTTCTGCCTAATATCTTCTTTCCTTTCTTTTTTTCACTGCTATTCCCTAAGTCTGGGAAAAAATCTAACCAAGTGGTTACATCAAATCAGTGGACGAGTCGGCTCCTCTCTTCTCTTCGATTTCAGTGTGTTTTCTGTCTCCCTTTGTCCTGTAGTTTACCCCTCTGTTGAACCAGGCTGGCTCCAAGCAACGTACGAAGGAAGAACAGGTTTGATCCCTGAGAATTATGTTGTCTTCCTCTAACAAGCTGGTAAACATGGCCTCATTTTCATGGTATCCATGGAAGAAATAATACACAGTGTGGCTGACAGATTGTTCCTATCATTGCATTTTATGCAGTCTTAGCAGATATCAAGCTTTAACAGTGCCACAAGTTCAATGTCCAAAGACGTACCTCCTTTTCTGTGAATTATGAAATGTTTTGGGGAGTCTGCAGACATTTAGAGGTTTCGGAAGAAATAAGTATGAAATTATTGTTAGATGTAAATATATTACCCATGGACTGCACTGATGTTATTAATCCCAGTATTAACCTACAGAATCACAAAACAATCACATCCCATTTCACAAGATGAAATCTCAGAAATATATCTTTTAACTTGCCATTATATTAACATAACACTTTCATCAAGTTACTAATGGAAACCTGTAGTTTCATTAACATTTTGTACTCACTGTAATGGAAAAAAAAAACTGTGATTTGAAGTAAGGATATTAATCTAATCTATTAGAATCTAATAGAAAAAAGCATAATGGGTTTGCACCTTAACATTCATGTTTATGGCCTGTGATCATTGTTCATCCACTGAACCTGCTCACTGCTGCAGTGCACTTTCTGGTTAGCTCCACGGTACTGTACTGTATATTAATGCTCATGAGTTCCTCTGTAGTTGCTAATCAACAATATTTACTTCCTGTAACTGTTTAGCACCGTAAATTATCATTTCAAATATATTCACTATGTAAAAATGTGGTTTTTTTTATAATGTCATGAACGCTTTGTTCATGAGGTGGAGCCTTCACCTTTAATGTTTGTTGTGGTACTGTAGTCACTGGTACACTGGTGTACTAGTAATGGCAACTAGACATGTTATAGATGCCATTTTATATTTAATTTTCTGTTACTGTCACAACATTTCAAAAGAACAAAGTCCATAAGTATCTAAAAGGTTAACTTCAGTGATACTATTTCAGGAAAAGATAAATAGTCAAAACCCTTTCACTCCTCAGTTATTACAAACTGAAGAATTATTTCAAAGGCTTAATTTAGTGGCCAAAAATGTACTTGGGATGGCATCTGGGATCTTGCACTTGCCAAGATCAGGATGTTCTTTTCCATTTACATCTTTGAGAATGTGAGGTGGCCTTGAACACTGATGCTGGGATAATACTCCCCTACAGTCTGAATTTTAGCAGGGGCATATCACAGAGATGATATCCAAATCCTCAATCTGTAACATTTGACATTCTTTCTTTTTTATATATATGGCAAGCTTGTTTCCTTGCAATCATCTACTGTATCATGAGTATATATACTGTGTCATAAACATGTCTATTAATAAACAGCGTGATTTATTAGACCTGCGGCCCCAACTCTTTGTCATGGTTAGTGAGTTTAATTTGTACTCACTGCAGCGAGAAATTCAACATGTAAAGCAGGTGAATAGTGACAGTGTATTGTAAGTGTATGAACTGTTGGAGGGTAAAATACAGTTGTCTCTGCGTTTTGAGTTGTGTTTTTCAGTGAAAAACAGCTAGGATTAGACTTAGAAAATAGAGTTTTTCGAGTACGATAAAGGTTCCTTCCAATCCACAGCTCCGTGATTAACTGTTTTTATTCCACAGATTTATTACCTCAACCAAGGAAGTTATATTTTTGGTCGCATTTCTTTGTTAACTGTACATTTCAAAAATATAGTAACAGGTTTCAGTTCAGTTAGATTTGGCCACATGCCAAGGAGAAAGGGATGAATTATTTTCACATTTCTGAACACTGTGAAAAACTTTGCCTGTTTCTTTAATGAGCGACTGCACTCATTAAAACTGTCACATGCATCCCATTAAATGTGTCACTGTGAGCATTTTGATGCAGGTTCAGACTCCAGTTTTGAAACTTTGAATACATTCTGTTATGAAACTAACACATTTTAGGGATTGTGCAGCCTTGGCTCAGATGTCCACTAACTGAGTTATTTCTTATCTGCTTAACCTCACAATACGTTTCTTGTTGTTTTTGTTTTGCTTGCTCCCAGTTTCTCCTCCCTGAAGTAGGAGCTGTGACTCACTCTGATGTTAAATCTTAAAGAATTTCATTAGTTTAAGCAGCAAGTTTCAGTGTCTCCTCCATTTCTCCTTTATTTCGAAATAAATGTTGGTGAGAAACACTGAATATTAGAATTTTTTGTTGGTATTTTTCTTTTTTGCAACTTCAGTACAAAAATATCAGTATTTGTAGTGGTTTGAGTACTATCTGTACACAAGTCGTAGGACTGCAAAGGGTGGATACACCAGAATTTTAGTAGAGTTTTATTGATTGATGCCTCTAAATGATAATTAAGATAGTTCTGTACTAAAAAAAAAAATAAAATAAAATAAAAATATTTTAAGGAACATATTCATTCTGTTTCACCTCATACAATAAAAGTGCTGTAGACCATTAGATGCAATTTGGCAAAGTATACAGGACGGACTACAAAAGCGAAGGCTATGAAAAATCCAGTAACTGAAGGGTCAGTAATTCACAGGGTGTCTCTGCAGAGTTGCGATGTCTGTGCTGGCATCATCACTTGGTGTGGAATAAGAGGGGCCTCACCATGCCTGCCAGGACCTTGGGAAGCTGGGAGGCAATGACCTCTGACATCATCTCCGGGAACTCCACTTTCATGGCGTCTGCCTGGATGAAGGTGCTCAGACAGAACAAGTTGACCTTCTTCACTATCTGTCAGAAAAGAGGCAGTCATGTTTGTCTTGGTGCTCATTTCAGAAGCAGTAGCAGCTAAATTAAGACATGGATTAATGCTGCTTTACTCAGATCTGTGAGGGACCGTACCTCATGCATGGCGTCCATCAGTTTGGTGAGGTGGTAGAATCGCTGTGAGCTGGCCACCAAGCCCTTCTCCCTCATGTGGATAGCCTTGGTCAGCTCCCGGATGTAGTTTTGTCTCATCTCGTCAAATGCACCCTGACTTTTGAGTCCCTCAAGAGGCACTTAGAGCAGACAGTAGAAAAATGATATATCTGCTTTAAAACCTAAACAAACACTAAAGAAGTGTAACAGAGTGCCAGTCAACAATGGTTGTTTTAGACGTAACACGCTGTCGTTAAAAAACAATGTTTTCAGTCAGTGTAAAACCAGGACCTGATAGCAGCTGCTACATAAATCTTGTCAAGGTCCAGTCACCCTGCACAACCCCCCATTTATGGTCATCAAACTTTCACATCTCTGTTTGTCACACTGTATACGTAGTGTAGTTATTTCAAAAAGGAGGTCAACATAAGGTACAAAGTGAGTCTGATTCAGGAAGTCTCCTGTCTTTTACCTGTGTTGAGTAATATTATAGCCTTCATGCAGAGAAACTCCTCACGGGTAACTCGAAGATTTGCAAACTCCTGAGGGATGAACTGTATTGCCAGGCAAAGGTCATAAATTGGAGATCTTCTCATTTGCTCCCTGACAGAGAAAAATATAAAATGGTTAATGCCTCTGAACCGAAGTCATTGCTTTGTGGAGAAATGCATCAGTGTCGAGTGTGTCACTCTTCACTATAAATGTGAATCAAGGGCAGACTCAATTCGTGTGATGAGGGTGACTTACTGACTAAGAACCAGATCAGGTGCGAAGAATAAATATTCACTGGTGACATTCTGAAAGGAGCGCCACCCAAGAGAGAACACCATCAGGTTCATCCACGAGTACTGGATGAGGGTCATCTGATCAGTGATGTGAAGATTACGAAACCCTTAGAAGAAAATAAAGTACTTTATTAGAGAACATTTAATTTGCTAGCTTCTTGCTCCCTTTTGTGTGCGTGGGTGCGTGCATGTGTGTGTGTGTGTGTGTGTGTGTGTGTGTGTGTGTGTGTGTGTGTGTGTGTGTGTGTGTGTGTGTGTGTGTGTGCGTGCAATGCAACCTGTGTCTTCAACACCTGTGCACTAATACCCAGTGATTCAACACATTGTTTCGCTGGAAATCCTCTTTTAAATTAACATTTCCTGTGAAAATCAAATGATTTTTTTCTACCACCAATAACTTCTCTCAGATGCAATATTCACGTCATTTCAAAGTCTTCTATCTCAGTAGGTTTTAAGGCCGAGACCTTCGGCCCAACCAGTCGGCGGATCCCCATGACGACAACTGTGGTGACCCTGAGCTGCAGAGAGCCGTTACCTGGAAGAGACTTGGACCACTTGACGATCCACAGCAGCTGTTTCTCACACAGCCTGTTGAGACTGTTGAGCAGGAGATGGGGAACATCGTACTGAGTGTTGTCATAACCAGAGTACACAACCTCTGGTTCGATGTTTTCCAGGATATTGATGATCTGCTGGGAGAGCTGCACGTCATGAATGCCTGGTATGCAAGACATGGAGGCCAAGGTCTGATTGTCACTGGACATGGCCAAGTGGGACTGGAACATCAAGGATGGGGCCAAACCAAAGGCTTTCAAGGCCCCATAGCGCTTCAGCTTCCTACCTGCGATACGAATGCAAGGACTGGTTAGAGCACAGTTTATGCCCGTAACACGTCACAGAGCGTCACGGTTTTCCTTTCTATGCCAAGTAAAATCAAAATTTGAGCTGCAAAATTGCTCAAACCTGCATTTGAAAGAGGAGTTCAATACCTCCGCTTGCAAAGGACCCTGTTAAATTTCAATTCATTATTGTTCAACATTCTCTTTGATGCTAATCAGGATTTGAAATTGTGACTTGGTGCTACATAACCAATCAGTTTCATTTCTACCTTATCCCATGCAAAAAGAAATTCAACCAAATGGTACCTCCAAGCATCATTCCAGCTTGATAGCACTTTCGGAGGCGACACGCGGGGCAATTTTTCCTCCGGATTTTGTCCACAATGCAGTCATTTCGCCCAGCGCAGAGATAACTGTGATGGCCTGTTGAGTGAAAGGGTACAGACAACACACACAATTTTAAGAGCACTTGATTTTCTAATATATAGGCAGGATGAGAGGCACATAATGAGGGGGAACAGTGCTGAAGGGCTCTAGACTATTAACATGCCTACTCCATGCACTCTGAGGCAGCTTTCTGAGGAGAAATCTAAAGAAGAAAATGAGATAAAGGCAAGGCTGTGAGGACAGAGTGACACGGCCATGGTGAGACATAGTGGCTCTTACAAATCACATATAAGATAACAAGAAAAACAAGTTCAAGTTGAAGAACACAGTGAACGCTGGTCAATGTGATACTGTTGCTAATGACCTTTAACAATTGCCATAAAAGGTCAGTCAAATTTGACATGGTAACTTCCCTTAAATGGCTGAGATAAGAGACTAATATTCAGCCTGTAACCCCTCCTTTAGTGTTTTTTTATTTCATTTTCATCTTTTAGTTTATTTGTCAGGCAACAATGCCCACTCCTTAACAGAGAAAACTGAATAAGTTAGCACAGGAAGCAAACAATCATTTTCAGGCACTTTAAAAATCCAGCATTATAAATTACACAGCGTGGATCATGGAAAATACTAATAAACAGTGGAAATGAAATGACCAACAAAAAGCAGGCAGCAGAAGAGACACACTGTCCCATTGTTGATTGGAGTCGAGACATGAAAACTAAAGAGGGAGGGCTAATAAAACAGTCATGCATGTTTGATCAGGTGTCACTGGCCAGATGTTAAAAGGAATCTTGAAAAAAGCAGTTAAACTGTCCGCTGTTGCTGATGACTTCAGCTTTTCCCTTTCATAACAGCCCCAATGCTGTATTTATGGGGCTTATACAATATTTGGCTGAAACCAAGGACAAAAACAAAAGCAAAGAAACATTTCCAGCAGTTGGCCAAAGCATTTCTTTCCTTACCTTCTACTGCTCTTTTAAAAAAGACTTTACAGCTCCCACAGGTTAAGACTCCATAGTGGCAACCAGATGCCTCATCCCCACAGATCACGCACATTCTCTGAGGTGGCATACTGGATAAAGAAAGACATGCACCGATTGAGCTGAATTCAATGCAAACAGGTCCATTTTCAAACTTAATCCCCCCTTTAAACATTTCACACGATGCTGGGATGTACAATACAAGGAATAAGCAACCTTAAGTTTGATCCGTATTTGATTCAAGGCGAGACTTAAATCTTGCTTTAATTAAGTAGTCTACAGCTTATTAGCTTAAAGCTTATTTAAGACTCCTCTTTGTGTGTTTGCAAGGTAAATTAAGACTGAAGGACCCTTAAGCACCCCGAGTTTGTGTTACGATAAACGGGTGAAAAGAAACTGATGGTTTATGATTTTCCAGATGTTTTTTTAGGTTCTCTATTGTGACCAAACCAAAACCTGATCAAATGGGATCAGATGTTCTCATTCACTCTTGTTTTCAATACAAATAATCTTGTTTCATAACGTGTCCATGAGGGAGAGATAACAGTTTGAAGTCTCTTTTAGTTTTGTTTTGTTTTGTTTTTTCCACTTTCTCAGACTCACAAACAGTGGCTCATGAGTGGCTCATACGGGTAAATTGTACAGTGGTAAATAATTTGTCCCACCACTTCTCATACATGTATCTGATTAGTTTATGTGGGTGTATGTTCTAGAAAAACAGTCTTCCATCTTTAAACTCCACCTGTCACACAAGCAGCACACATTCAAAGTTCATGGGTGACTCAGTCTTGATCAAAATACATACAAATAGATATAAACTTGATTTTTCCATCTCGACAGTGACTTAAAAGTCAACCTTTATAGCAATTTACTATTTACCCGGGGAATGCGGAGAAAGGTGATGGGTTCCTCTGAGCCAGGGCCTGGTTCTGGATCCCATCATAGCCGCTGTGTGTGAACGGGTCCTCGGTCACCCCTGCGGACTGGCACCAGTACTGAGGCTCAGCTGGAGACGTCGGCATCTGCCAACGTGTAGCCTCGTTCTTATACATGGTCAGCTGCGGGGTCGTGCTCCTGTTCGCCTCAAAGTTGATGACAGCCTTCCCGGACAAACCACACCTCGAGTCAGTCCTCACCTGGCCCAGCGTCGGCTGCTGCTCTGCCTGGTTCAGGTCGATCAGAAAGTTTGGAGATCCCTCAAGCCCCGGCCGAGGAGCCGCCGTGAAGCTGGCCGACTCCCCGTCGCTGAGCCCCAGCAGCTGCTTCCTGTCGGTGTCACAACAGGTGTCAAGAGCAGGTATCTCCGATTGTGGATCAAAGTTGGGACAAGGCGCGTCCATGATCACAGAAGGTTCCTTTTCATCTTTGATGAATTTACACGCTCCGGTAGTCAAGGAGAGGCTTAAATTTGCGCCGGGCAAACTTTCGGGTGAGGCCACATTCGTCCCCTGAACGGTAACAAAGTCTTCCCACGGCACAGTGTCACACTTCAGATATTCACTGCCACGGTCATAAAAATGTTTTGCGACAAGTGAACCATCGAGTATGTTACTTGAAGTCAGACCGTGGATCAGTGTGCTGGCGTTTCCAAAATTACGCACGGAGGAGGACATGCACGTTGGAGACTGTGACTCGCTAGATAACTTAGTAGTACTGTACCCAGCTTCAATTAAGTCGACTCTTGGATCGGTGGAATCAGCGATCGCAGTACCGATGGTGCTCATCCCTCCGTTTACTTTATTTTCCATGTCCAGAGCAGCGACGCGCACAGCAGAGACTGCGCCCGAGGAGTGGACGGCGTGTGATAAATTGTGGCACAGAGACTTTCCTGTAATCCTCCCCCTCGCTGAGGCAGGCTGTGACTTCGCCTTTCTTTCACATACGAGTCTATTCCGTGCAATTTAACAGCTGCTGAGAAAAGAAAACCAACATGTAGCCTATATGTTAATGATGAGGGATGAAATGTGCGAATTATGACCTCATCTAGGAATTAAACCTGGCATATTGAAGTAAATGACACGTATATTTCCTTGTTCTGGCTGTGGATGTCATGTTTCCAAATAGAATCTATGTTCTTATTCGTTTTTACAGATTTCCAATAGTTTTCCTCATTCAGACTAAACACCCAGTCCTCCAAAGGATGCAGGGGAAGAATCAACGCAGAGCCACGTTGGAGAAATGTATGGGCTCACACTGTCTTTGGAGCAGACCTACAGTCAAATAGCCAGCCAATGAGGAGAATCGACGATGGTTCAATTTCAAGGGTCACAAGTCTCCACCCTGTTGTTCACGAATGACGCACAACATTTTTGGTCAAATATTGGAAACTGGGTGCCTTTGGAAGATGAAACAGTAACACTACAGTGTTTTCATTAAGTTTGTAATGATGCCAAAACTCATCCATAAGAATAGGGCGGCATGGTGCTTGTTTATAACCAGGAGGGAGACACAGGTGGACAATCAGAGGACAAAATCACTTCTGTCCCATTTGTATTGTTTATGACTTTGACATATCATGTTCAAGTAAGGCATTTTCCAGAGCCAAAGCAATTTTGTATAACTGCATCAAGCCTGCTTAAAACTAGAGTTCTCAATTTAATTTTTGCTGTGTATTTGGCCAAATGCTCATGAACAGCTTTAAAGAGGTAAAGAAGAATATTTCTTTTTTTCTGTATGGGGCTCTTCTGTTCTGGGCATGGTGTCATGGCAGCGCCCTCACCTCCTTTGTACTTTCTCTTATCCTAATTGGATAACAGACAGGGTTTGCTGTTCAACTTAATCAGTCCAATGCGGATGTTGCTGATACATGTAGTTATGATGCACACACAGGCCTTGGTCCTCTGTCCTGCGTCATCTGTTTGATATCAGAGGGTATTCTCATGCTGTGGCCTACATAATTCTTTGATAACAGTTTTGTATTCACATCTACACAATGTGTTCTTCCATCGCTGTAATGGCCCAGTTTCCGGACGAGGCTGTAATCTGTAAACATGAAGCTCATGGTTCACGGTGACCACTGAAGGCATTAAATTCTTACGTAATCCCACCTTCTGGTACTTTCTGAATCAAATTTGTAATGCTGTGGACACGTGCGGCAAATGTCATACAGATTTTTTGTGGTTATTTTACGAGTGTTGCTGTTGCAATAACTGCTGTATCTGCCCCACTGTTTTGTAGCTCTGTTCAGGGACTTGACGGCTGAAGTCTGGCAGCAGCTCTTGCTCTCCCAGCCTGACTGTAGGTGAGCTGTTTGTCTATGTGACAGGTCAGACTGCTCTCAGACATTTGTCTTGCTTCACAGCAAGCGTCAGAGAGCGTAACAGCACCTGCTGCGGTGATTTCAGAAACCCATAAACCCTCTGAAGTCCATGAGGTGAAGATAATCATTTAATTATATTCATCAAACATCAACATGACATGCAACATCAAAAAAATTATGTCCTGTAAAAAAAATGAACCAGAGTCCTGCTGATTGATTTTAAGGTTTCAGGGAAAAACATGATCTCATAACTAGAGATTTAAAGAAAGCTCTGAAGGCAGTTATTACCAACAAACCCTCCTTTACTTTCCGTTATGTTTGACTTATGAACCTGCCACTGACAAATCCTAACATATGCTTCCTTTTTATCCGAATTACTTTTCTACTCCAGATGGAAAATTCATATCTAAATCAAACCCTTTAAACAGCTGGCAACTGCCAGCACCATCATATGTCAGTAGAGCATATTAGTGTAGCACAGAAAAAAGTCCATTAGTGTAATCACATGATTAACTGTGCGCATACAGGGACAGGGACAAAGACAATTTGATGAATTGTCCTTCCAGAGAGCAGCTACATCTATGCATGGAAAAAATCTGTCCTCATCTACAGTATATCCATACAGTATAATAGCCATTTTTATATGCTCAGTTTTTGTCCAATATGTGTTACACCTGTGCCTAAGGGTCATTTGACCCTGACTGAATGCCTCATTAATGAGGAGAGTGCAGTGTGCTCAGTAAATGAATCTCTGAGCTTTACATGGCCAGCTCATTCTTCTGCTTGTCTTTCTGATGAACGTGTATGCTTTCTCCCAGTTGTCTGATGAGCTTTTCCAGCGTCTCCATGTCGTGGTTCCCCCGTTCCAGCAGCTCGTAGCGGAGACTGGAGATGTCCTGTTTGATGTCTTTCAGCTCACCTGTGGGACAGTAAGTGTAACGGCATCAGATGACGTATTGTAATTCAGCCGTCCAGACATAAATACGCCTTATAAAGACCTGCTGAACTTACCTTCATTCACTTCATCGTTGTCTTTGTCGCTCTGTGCTTTTAAGACGTACCTTTTGATCAGGCCATTCATTATCTTCTGGAATTAAGAATAGAAGATTTTATTTTTAAACTGGCGAGCTAGTGTAATTGTTCCAAAAAATTCAAAGTTAGTGAAGGAAAAAGGAGAGCAGCTAACAACTTGTTTCAGTGACACGTTATATGGGTGTTTAAAGCAAGTCCCCTGTTGGCTACCTTAATGTGTCCTCTAGATATAAGCAGGCCTGCTAGAATAAGTTGCTAACACTGAATTCATATGTCAACTTGTCCCTCTGTATAAAACAAACTGCTTTACTTGGTGACGGGTTGGACACAGCGATGTCTCCATGCTCAGATCTTCCTGTTGTCTCAGCTAAGATTAGAAAGACAAGCACTGTTAGTACTAAACATGCTTTTAAGGGACACACTCACACCTGCAACTTAAAAATGTGACACAAGAGGGCCCTGTAGACCAGTAGGTGAACTTTAGCAGAAGTATTATAAACCTCTCTAGCCATTAATTTAAATTCAAGAAAATGAATTTGGTCATTTCCTCGCCTGAAATACCACGTGTGTCAGCAGCTTATGCCTCACCTTGTTAAGCTCCATCTCATCATTTGTATTTTCTTTGCTTTTGCTTTGAGGTACATCCCACAGAAATTCTTTTATCCCCAGCAAGAGGGAAACCAAAGACGTGGGGCTTGGCACGAGGTTGAAGGGCACAGGCAGTGTGCCGCCATGCTCAAAGTATGAGAGCCAGAGCTTAGCTCTCGCAAACTTCCACTCAACATCAGCATCATCCTGCACCAAAGAGAGGAAACGGTAAGGAGGGGGAAGGAACATTTGATGAGTAACAGGCGAATATTCAGAGAGTTACTCAAGATAATTAACATTATTGACATTTCTTCATTAAATCTACAGTGGGTTATTATTGTGTAAACCGACTATACAAAGTAATAAACAAAGAAGCAAATCATAACATTAATTTTTTTGTCAAATTATTCTAAGAGGATCATGATGCAGACGTACCTCAATTTCTTGGAAGGAGCTGTTGAACATGGCAATGAGCATATTCAGCAAGACAATCACCATGATGATGTTGTACACCCCATATAGAACATAGCCAATATTCTCAATGAACTTATGGTCAATGTTAATGACCACCGATTTTACTTCTGACAAGCCAAAGATGGCCCAAAACAAGGTTTTAAAACTCTCTTCAAGCCTGGGGAAATGGAGAGATGGGAATTAAACCAACGTAGTGCAACCAATATATTAGTTTCACATCATATTAATTCAACAGAGATTGTATCTGAAGGCACAACTAGAAAGCATTTAGCCATTTTCCAAGATTTTTCAGGCAAACTGCATCAATGCAACAGTCAACAGTCGACACTCACGTTGTAAAGGCATCGTTGTGCTTGGCTCCGAGGTAGTATGAGTACAGATTGAACATTCCCACCATGAAAGCCACAAAAACCGTAATGAAAATCACCATGAATTTAAAGATGTCTTTTACTGTTCTTCCCAGAGAGATCTGCAAAGGCCCAAAGCTCTCATTGGCGGGCAGAATGTATGCAATGCGAGAGAAACTCAGCACAACTGCAATTGCATAGAGGCCTTCAGATATAAGCTGCGGGTCTGAGGGCATCCAGTTGATTCGAGCTGAAAATGAATAAATGTGACAGTAATATCGCCACCTGTGTATAGAACTCACACAAGTAACTCAACTTAGTGTGATTATTTTGATAAGGAATCAGCCAGATAATCAAGTAGTCAAAAAAACATAACATAATAACAATACTTTAAACTATTTATTTCACCATCAGTTCTTTGCTGCACACTCACCCAGCTGGAAATACTGTATCTCAAAGGGCAAGGTCATGTTGGACAGGTCAGCATAGTGCTTGTCAATGAAGCACTGGGCAGAATATGCATGCCAGAAAGCCATTAATCTGGCAATGAAAGAAGTCATAAAAATGGTCAAAATGCTAAAGTCAAGAAGGTTCCAGGGTTCTGAGATGTATTCCCGGATGTCCTGCGACCAAATATCTTTACATTCTTCCCCGATCTTTCCTGTAGAAAAAAAAATGACACATTTGTTGACAGTCACACTGTTTCACTCAAATGAAATCATGTCTGATATGATTTGAACGTGTATACGCCTGATAAAAAGGCTCAAATTGACAGTCAAATCGCATAGGATTTGCTCATGCTGTATGGGTCGCCTGTAGAGCCAAGTGAAAGTGTCACCTTGACTTGCCTGTCTTTGGAAAGTGATTACCAGTCTGATTTATTATGGTGTATGTGGTAAGAATGCATAATTACCTATGCAGTCAATTTCCTAGCATGATGGATGTTTTGGGGATTTATAACTCCTCAATGACTTGTAATATCCTTGACCCTGAACGAGCCTGCGTGAGTGATGCAACTGTGAAAGTGTGGGAGCTTGACTTAAACTATGAGAAGCTGACAAGATTGAGTGTCAGAAAGGTGTGAAAGGACTAAAATAGCATAATGAAAAGACATGTTAGCATTATAGGAAAAGAGCTGACAGCTAGTTGTGACTGTATACATGAATGTGGGAGAGATGTGGGGATGTTGTGTGTTTACACTCATGACCTATGACCCAGGATATGATGAGAATCTCCATCCAGGTGAAGGGAGTGGTCTTCATACGAAACAGCTGTGACGGGTGATCGTGGGTGGTCATGTTAGGCAGCAGCGACGTTCCCCCGAACCGGTCTGCCGCGTTCAGGACCAGCAGGCAAAGAAAGATCATAAAGGAAGCTGCATGGGCCACAAATTTCAGGAAAGGTCCACACATGAGTTTCCCTAACTGACACAAGTCAGGGGATGGCAAACAGAACAGAGTTAAACATTATTTTATGAGCAAAGTCTCTGACAGAATATCATCTTTGCACACGATTATGTGATACAATTATTACCTTCAAATGATGTATGACTTTTTTGAGACTAACCTTACTTGATGGTGCTATCCAGTGTATAAAGGCCAGGACAGGCAACCCAGCAGCTACACCAAGGACAAGAAGGATTTTAACTGCTGTGGTTTGCTGACGTAGTCCAGACAAGTTCTCATACCAGATGGAGAGGAGCTGCTGTTGGCAGTTTGGATGTGCAACAAACTGCTCCATTGCCGTAAGTTTATTAAGTGTGTGTGAGAGAGAGAGAAAAAAAAGAGAGAATAAGGGAGGAGGATTATTTGGGGAGGCAGGAGAGCAAGAATGAAAATGAAAGTGCTTTTCTCACATGCTTACCTTTTTAACTTCATATTTTATTGCAAGCTTTAACCTGATGAGGTTTTGTCTGCTGAAGGTTTCAGAGCTTTGACTTGACTCAGTGTCCCCGTTCAAGATGGCCTTCACTTCCTCTGTGTTTCGACACAAATCCAGAAGTCCCACCACAAAGTCTTTACACTGCATGGACAGTTTCTTGTAATCATTCTGTAACAGACAAAAGCCACATCAATAGCACTTTATTCTTATACTTTAATGAAAGAAACTGTCAACCCCCCAAATCAGGTAATAACTGCAGCCTGCAATCTTTTAATCAACATGATGTACAGCGATTGCCTCTAAGATCTTTGTAAAAAAAAAAAAAAACATACTGTACCTTGAACTCCTTTTCAATGTTGGCCAGAACTGCAAGTTCATTGCCCAGCTCCAGAGCTGCCATCACAGGGTCTTCATTGGACAAGGACAGATACGCTGGACTGGCCAGACCTTTATAAGCATTGATGCGGGACTGTGAGTGACTGAAAGAGTCATGCTTCTGCTGCTCGCTGCAGTTCCTGCACTGGCAGAAGTAGTCATGGGGCCGCTCTATACGGGCCCCCTTCAAAAGAAGTATATGCACGATTTCATACTCATGGCACTGGGAAGCCAGGATGATGGGAGTGATGTCGTGAGAGAAACGTGTGCCATCTTCGTCGTAGGCAAAGAAGTCATCGTGTGTCTCCGCCTGGCTGGGACTGTTAATCAGCCTCTGACCGTCTGCAAAGGCCTCATGGCTCAGTATGGCCTCCACTATACGAATGTAGCCTTTACTGATCGCTAACAGCAAAGCATCTCCTATTCTAGCGAGGTCTTTCTTCCTAAGTAGGAGCTTAGTCACCTCCAAATGCTCATTGGCAACTGCCAGCTGCAATGCATTCTGGCCCATGTAGTTCACACAGTTGACGTTGAGATCTGGCAGCTCCTCAAGCATCCGCCTCACTTCAGGAATGTTGCCATATTCTGCAGCATCTAAGAAAAGTTCCTCTGTCATGGAAAGGCAGGAGGAGGACTGAGCAGAAGACAGGTAGTAAGCTCCCCGTAAAGCTTGTCTCCGGGGTCTGGCCATGGCCTGCCGCAGCATCATGCCTCTCCCTTCATTGCTCCATCTAAACACAGGTAAACACAGATGATATAATATGATCACCTCATTTGTGCAAGATGTCGTCTGCTTGTTTAGGTAAAAGAACATCACCTCCATCCATATTTCGAGAAAAGGCCTCGGGAATGAGACAGCAATGACCTAAGAAGTGAATGGACAACAGGGTGCACTGGACAGCTGGTCTCAGCTGAGTTATAACTCTCACTACATGTGTGACACCACCCACAGACTCATCATCTGTTCTCCTTTTCATGGCCTGGCACTGGCCATCACTCAGCCTCTGCCTGATAGTTGGACCAATGTAGTTTTATTGACTGATTCAAGCATGATGTTAACTCCATTAATTAGACTATGGCCATGCTACCATATGACAGTTACTATTTTTTAATACTAATTATGTTTTGTGTCATTGTTAAACTAGTAAATCTACTTTCTGCTCAGTAATTACATTAGAATAATATGGTTATCTCAGGGGCTAATTGCTACAGTACAGATGATGATAGATGATGACAATGTCCCTTCATTCAATCATAGTAAATAAGATCTTAAATAAATGAACCTGATGAGTGCATACAGTATACACAGAATCAAATTATTCATCTTTGGCATCTAGTTTATAAAATATCAGCCCAGACAAAATGAAAATGTGTCATGCTGCTCAGCCAGGGAAGGTGTGAAAATCCCAACTCAAATGGAGTTTGCATGATCATGAATATGAAAATATGCTGTAGTTTTCTTAAGGCATAGACAGCTGCTCCATGTGGATTTACCTGCCTGGATTTCTGAGAATGCCTCGTTGTTTTTGTTCTGCTGCTCTTCCGTATAATGGCAAGAAACTGTACCTCTGTATGGGAGATAAGGGGGAAAATGCTGTGTCATGATAGATTACAAAACTGGCAGTAACAATACAACTTCAATGATGCACTATATGATGGATAAGATTCTTCAATAGTAACTGGAAAAAAAAAAAATGTTTTGTGTCACATCAATGCCTCAAAACGTAGAGAAGACATCAGCGCGTACATGACAAGGAGAGACACAACAGGAGATTTAAAAAATCAGATTCTGCGGGATGAGATCAGAGTAGGCTACCAGTCTCATACTGTGGATCCTTTTAGGTCGGCCTACCGAGGCCCTACATCGTGGGCCTGAGGCTTTTTCCTTACAAGCCAAACACCGACATTTCTTAATTGTGTTTTGGAAATAAGGGGCGTAATTTAATCATCCTTAACACCATCTTATATGTTTCACAGCAATGTTAAAAAGTCTAACAAGATGGTCCACTCACCTCTCAGAAGACTGATGTTCCAAATGACTTCACTTTCACTTCATTAAGTCGTTGAGATCCAAAACAATGGCTGCAACTCCTGTACGTCAGGCCACCGCCAGCCTGCTTCCCACCTGTCAGACTGCCTCTCATCCTGCATCCCACCTTGGGTCTTGAAGCTGACGGTGCTGCCTCTCCACGCCCAGTGGGCGGTTTTCTAGCAGCTTTTAAGGTGTGTTTTATAACATAGGATATTAGCATTTGTTGAATACATTTGGGTCCTATTTTGGAGATTATTTAACTCTTTATTTCTCATTTTAATTTTCTTCATTTTCCATAATTGTGACCTATAAACCCAAAAAGCAAGATGTTAAAGCACTTCAAACTAATAGAGGATTTAAGCACTGACCGAACTGGTTGTACCATAAACTGAGGCAGGAGGCTAAAGGATTATTTTCTCAAGAACTATTTGTGATTGTCAGTGCGCAGGCTGCAGGCAACAGCACCACTAATACACTATAAGGTGTATGACACTGAAAATAGATTTGATGCAGCAGCCCATGTTCATAGGCGAGCATAAACAATCTGTAAAAAGCAGATTTTCAGAAATCCTCTTAACTCGCGACGCCATCAAATGTAACAGGTGATAACGTCACACCTTTAAATCTTATGAGAGGCATCATCCCCGAACAAATTTAAGCTATGCAAAAACAATTATGAGTTTGCAAACTTTAAAATGGCGATGTAGATCGAGTTCTCCGAAAATTTGAAATTTTTATGAATGTGCACTGTAAATTACATGTACCTGGAGATCGTGTCTAGAAATATCTAAATGTGAGTCTTTCAGATTTGATAGTATATCATTTTACTTGATTATTAATTTATTTATAATATATCTTTATATTTATAGTACATTATAACCAATGTCTTTCTATGCCAATTTACATGTAAAAGGGCAGAGAACTGTTTTGATATCAACATATAAATCATGTTCGTCACTGCTCACCAAACAAAATAAAAACTAACTGATTATTAGCTTACTCGGGATCTGGGACTTTGAATATTAAAACGTGCTGTCATACACGCAGTCTTTTCCTGAGTTGTTTTTTTAACTTAACCCACCTGTTTTTGCTTTGGTTGTGTTTTATTCAGCTCTTTGATTTCATCTATGCTCTTTTGTTGAGAAGGTAAATATCCCGACACTTCCGGGTGTACCTGAAGGTGGCATGCATGTACTGAGCCGCGCGCCCTCTGCTGGATATATTGAGTACAACAAACACGATTCTCGTTGTCAAGGAACTGCGTCCCCGGTTGCTATCATGGAGGGACTGTACACAGACTCAAGTCAAACAGCTTGAAAAGTGACAATTTAGCCGGATTATTTCTCACTTTTTTTAAAAACCACCAAAGAGCCCGTCAGGAGATGTGGAAGTGGATTTGGACATTTTCTTTGCAAGTCTGTCTTCGCCCTGAAAATGGTTGAATGAGTTTGAACGGAGTAACGTTCCCGCTGACGTGAGCTTAAAAGCACACGAACGAGCCGAGCTAGAAGCTAACGTTAGCACCTTCGCTGAGAGCTGAACCTGAATGTCTGCCCGGTGTCTGCAAGTATCAGCAGCCTCGGAGGATGCAATTTCTTCAAGACGACTTCTTCTACCACTCGTATCCTCTAAATGTTATCCTGTAGAGGTGCAAATGCAGTTACGCTCTGATTGACAAAACCTGTATGTAACCAACCTGTAAGTCAGATACATTCAGGTGACACTTATCCACACATGCCGTGAAACTGCTCTTCTTAACCGCCCACTGTCAGAAATTCAAGGCTGGGAGCTGATGGAGGCCTCGAGGATGAGAAACAACTTTTGTTTGAGGAGCAGAAGTTATGCAGAGCCCGAGCTCGCAAGTTTTCATCGGAAACCAACCGACGCAGGAAGTCAGTTTTAGTGTTTAATAATGATGCATTTAGGGTTTTTTTTATTGGGGCACCTGTAGGACGTCTCAGTCCACGTTGCTGTCTGCATTCTGCAGCCCAAATCTGCCCAGAAGATCCACTTATTTGAGAGCTAAAAGTAGCGTCTTTCATTTCTTCCTGGAAGCAGATGCCGCTTCGCTGGTGTGTGCGCCTCCTGGACAGGCAGCTTACGGGTCTGTCCTCGGCTTAGCACCTTTGAGGGATGGATTGTGTTGACAGGATTTTGCAGTCTATACCTGGAAATAGATCTGTCGGCCCAGCGGGTAACTGTGGGCCAACAGATCTAGTGACTGAAGCGTCACCTCTCTGACGACTAAGCTGAGAAGTTCAGCCCCACACGAGGCTCAGGTCCAAACACAGATATTAATAACCTGCTAAAGTTGTGTTTCCATAGGCTAAAAGTGAGTGTTCCTGCTTTTAAACTAAGAGCTTGAAAGAGCAAGTTAACGCAAGGATAGCTGTCGGAGGAGCTCAGGTTAACTGTGTAATATCAGACACATCAGCACACTGATGCTGGTAACCAGTATACTGCCTGAGGACATTATTGCTTTTACACATTTTTCGTTTAGAAATATTAATTGGTATCAAACTAGCAGAAGTGCACCTGCCAAAAAAATCTTTGATTGTAAAGCAATGCAGTATTTGCTTGTTTCCTTTCAATGTAAACAATGCAGAGTAATTAGATACAAGTCTCCATATTTCAGTCATAAGGACTCATGTGCCACCTCGTCATGATGCATGATTGTCTTTGCCTTAATAATCTCAAACTTAATTCCATATTATTCAAAAGATTGGAGTGACAGCTCCAATGAGATGCATGTAAGATATTAGGTAATAAATATCAGATGAAAAAGTATATTTTTCATATATATGTGTTAAGTATAAACTGGAGCTGTTTTTTTTGGTTCTCAACACTGTTAAAAAATGTGCACTGCTCCTGTTGACATTAATTACCACACCATTTTAACCTATTAAACTGAACTTGATTGACCTTGCTGATGTAACTCTGTGACCCCAGTAGTGAGTGGTAGTTTTAATTTATTAATGACTGTGTTGAAAACATAGCTGGAGGAACAGACTCAGGTTTCTGTATCTAAACATGACCAGTCCACATTTAATCAGTAAAAATGTCCCTCAGGTTCATGCTCTGCTCTTTGTTGTGGCTCAGGGCTTTGGACCAAAGACAGAAGCAGTGGGACTTGCAGGAGCAACAGCTGAGACAGAACATCCTACAGCAACGCAGACAGCGAGTGCAGGATGCAACAGAGCGCTTCCAAAGAGCCCATCTACCTCCGTCTCAGAGATTCAGACTACGTTAGTGATCTGTCTTACATATGCCTTTTAAAACTGAGAAATTAAGCACACAGTCTTGACACATTTCGTTTTGTGTGTTCTCCCTTATGGTGTTTTAGCATGGAGAAGAAATGTCCCAGATATTGAAGATGCACTGAATCAAATTCGAGGCACTTTGAGTTCATGCAAGCGGGAGTCCTCTTTCTTGTCCAGCAACTCTAACATTAGGTAAAAAAAAAAAAAATCAAATTAATAATTATATTGTTCTCATGTGTCCTACATGGTAGCCCCATCACTGCTGATTGATTAAGACCTCATACTCCTGCTATATATTGGATTTGTAGTATATTGTACATGTGGCTTTTTTTTAAAGGCTGAAGAAGTCATACATTTTGTTTATATTTTTCTGCTTTCTCTTAAAGAATCTGCACTCCGTCTCCTAAGCCTCCCACAGTTTCTAAACCTTCCCACTGCCAAGCACTCTCTGCTGTGGAGGCCTACACCAAACTGCTTCAGGAGAAGAGCGTGACTTGCTTTAAGACACTTCAACACACTGAAAAGACACAAGAGAAGCAACATGATCACAGTCCACAGGTATGGTGATTATGTCATTTGGGTGTCCAGGAAGCAAAATGTTTTGCTTGCGTTCTCACCAAGAGGTGTCATTTCACCCTTGTTTAGATTTTAAAGATATTAGAATTTTTACACAGAAAGTTATATCACTATTATATAGCCACACTAATTAGGAGTACTCGTCTTGCTTCTGCATTTGGACAGCTTTCCTGTACTTATACCATTAGAAATACTCTACACTCAAACACTGATCTGTTAAAAAATGAGCTGCATCAGTGATGCAGAGTATGGCGTCAAAAATCAGCTGAAGTTTAATTACCTATTTTCAGTGTGTAAACCTACTTGTGTTAGTAACAGTAACAATACTGTTACAAAAATACGCTGTAGTATGACCCCTCCACACCCCGATTTTAAACCTGCAGTAAGCGATTTTGGGGCCACTGGGGGCAGCATAAACAAGTCTTGAACACAACATTGACATATCATCACTTTTAAAGTGATATTGCAAACTTAGAGTTGCTTATTCACACATCCAGGCGGTACAGAGCAACATTATCACTCATTTTGGGTCGTGTTTGAGGGAAATATCTCACACTGTCATCTCATACATTGTTATTAAAAAATTTTGATCATAGCCACTTTAATCATCCATCTGTCAATCAAGCTGTTTTCTACACTTAATCTGTGTGTCTCATATCTTGACGGAAACTGCATAATTACACCGTATGCTCTCATGACTGGATGATATATTGAATCTGGGCACACTTTAATATACTGTATACATTTACATGTTTCAGATGAAGAACTGGGCTTCAAATATTGAGGCCTCCAGTGTGGTGTATGGTGAAAAGTATGTTGATAGAATCCATGCATTGATTAGCTTAATCACCAGACATTAGCATAACTAGTGTATTTTACACTGTGATTAGGATATCAGGCAGTCCAAATGCACGTTTCTGTATCGCACCCTGCACAAACAGACCCCTAGGGGGCACTAGTGTGACATAAGTCCTGTCTTGCACCAGGAATACCCCTCTTGGCTGCCACAAACTTCAGCACCCTCTGGTGTGTGCAACTAGGCATTTCAAAAAAGCCTTGTATTTGAAACATAAATTTGCATTTGTGAAAAATGTCCATCTCCTTCAATGGAACGGCACAGGGCAGAGGCCTTCAGTCGACAGGCTTGAACGAGTCTCTCTGCTTGCTCAGAAAAGTACCTGAGTATTTACATGAAATATCAGACTCATCCTTGGAATATCAGTATAATGTATATTACAGACACGCTGATCCACCATCCCAAAGGAGAGGACAGTCACACCAACCTTTGTTCACAGATATGTCCAGTTTATTCAGTGTTCAACATGCCAAACAGGGTGTCACTTCAAACATTTTACAGTGAAGCTGCTGTTTTGTCACAGCTTTACTGTATCAGCTGTGTTAACACTCTGGCATACAGTGCACCTTTATGTCACACACCTGATCGTACCCACTAAACAGACCGGAGTCTGAACCCTGTTATTGACCAGGGTGGCTTTCCAGGTGTGTTTACCTATTCGTTTACACGTTTAATCACTTTTAATCGCTTTTGTGTTTCACTTGATAGAATTTTTGCCATGAACTTAAGTTATGTTGCACATTTTACGTGTGTTGACCAATGAAAAGATACAGTGACGGAGTTGTTATCACATCTGAGAAATAATCTCTGAAAAGTTTTTTTTTACTCTGTGAGATTCAAGTGTTGAAATGCACTTTTAGACAGACGACTGGTTCATCAGCTCTAAAGCCCTCGATTTCTCTTTTCCAATCTCTCCCCATTTCTCTCTCAGACACAAACATTTTTATTTTAGATCTGCGGTCCATCTGTAGATATAGACAGTATAGAAAATGTAAGTCACATTATTTTCTTCCACTCATCACCTCTCTTTTCCCATATTCCCGTATTTCAGGACAACCATCTGTCTGATTGCTGTAATTCTGAAAGCCTTTCAAGTAAGGACAGTTTGGAGAATGAGGAGCCCAGTACCGGCATAAAAAATCTGCAGTATTCCTATTCATCATTATTGTTCAACTCAGAGAAGCCCCATCCGGACCCGAGAAAGCAAAATGATTTGTTTCCAGCATCAGACCTAACTTCTCCCTCAGCGATGATGCTTCTTGGTGATGACTTACCCCAATCAAGAAAACTGCATGAGCCCAAGCAGATAAAACAAGAGGACTCTGAAGGGCCTGGCAGTAATATACGCACTTCTAAATCTTCTTGGGGGTTCACATCTTTTGAGCAAACGCCTAAAAGAGAGAGTCAGTCTTCTCTGCACAACTGCAATTTATTAACTCTTTGTGAAATTGCTAGTGCAGACCCTGAGCACTTTGAGGTAAACTCCCAACAAAACAGTCCCATTGACAACGTCACTGTTACAGATGGAGCTGCTCACTGCAACACTGCACTTCAGCCTTCATGTACGAAACAAGAGGCTCTGTTGGATCTCAGGCAGCAGAGGGTCTATGATGACAGACAATTAAAATATCCACCAGCTCCAGAAATCCTTTTGCCTGCCAAAAATGGCAACAGGAAAGACATTTTGTTTGGAGCTCCCCCTAAGCCAAATATTTTCTTAAACGATAGCACAGCAGATAATGCCTCACAAGAAGGAACTCTTCAGCAGACGGGACAAGAAATCCACTATCTGTCATTCCAGAAAGAGCCTGCTGCTTCCATAAACAACCTGAATAAGGTTTCGAGCTCAGAGCCCAACACAGAGAAGCCCATTAATACGACATCCGTGCAACACGCATGCTTGTCTAACCTTCAGTCAGACACACTGAAGTGCCTTAAGAATCCTGAGGAGGAAGTACAAAAATTACCTGTTTCAGCTGGGACATCACATTCAGTGTGTGAAGTCAGATTCATTAAAGGAATCCTTAAAAAACAGTCCAAATATATGTCAGGAGATAGAACTTGTGTGCATGGCTCAGGACATTTGATTTTTGCAAAACAAGTAGCTTTAGCAATCAGAGATAGCGTTGAATTGACCAGGGCAAAAGCTAAGGATGTGGAGGGCAACAACGCCATCAAGAAGAAGCTGCGTTGGTTTGATGAGGTACATGAGGACAAAGAGGACAAAAAGTATGACATGATGAATCAGATGAAAAGCAAGTCTTCCAGTCTTTGTCAGTCAAGTAGTAACTCAGAGGACCACCAGCTAAGTCTCGCCACAGTCTCAGGGGCTTCCAGGCCTGGACCCAGCATGACCTTTCCAGCCTCCACTGGTTATCACTTTACAAAAGCGTGGGCAGATGTTGGGGTTCAAGTCAGCTTGCCACAGGAAGGAGCAGATGAGGTCAAGGTGCCATGGAGCAGCACCAGGACCGCTGGCCCCAAGGTCCCTCGGAGGGAGCGCTCTGCCAAAGCTGGAGCGGGTCCTGTTTCCTCCCGGACTAGAAAGGGCACTGTCATACGACCTCAATCTGCCACCGAGGTGAGTCAGATTGCCAAAACCCAAGGGAAGATCATGGCGCCCCGCCCACCTCCTGGGATGGAATCGGTGGAAGAGAAGACGCAGCACATCACTAAGACTCCATATGGCATGGATCATACAAGTGTCAACTGTAAACAAGCTGTGGATGTAGAACAGGCCCTGCACAAGAACATCTCAGAGGGCTTTTTCTCACCTTACACACATCATGAAATCAGAACAGATAGTACTGTTATGTACACACCACTGCCACCCTCGTATACCTGCCCTGTCTCAGAGGGCAGCACGAAGCGCGCGCCCAGCTCAGGTCAACAGGAAGCTCAGGGCTGCATTAGAAGAAGAGGGATGGTGTACAGTGAAAAAGGCCTCTGTTTAGATTGCACTCCCACAGATGAGGAGATCTCACAGCTCTGGCACGGTGTCTGCAGTGCTTTAGCCACGAAGGAAGGTAATGTATATTTTGGCTGACAGCCCTTCACACAGCTTAGGCCTGGTTTGCCTGTGCAGAGATGTGTCAGTTAGATTTCCATGCTATTTCCCTCAGGCTTATTTGTTTCTAAGCATCGGCCATCAGACTTCAAATTTCAAGTGCTGGCTTTATCCTTAACGTAGAATTACAAGCCCAGTGACCCTGTGAATCTGTCCATTTATCTGTAACTGTCCTCACATATAAACACATTGAAAGGAAAATGCAATGAATGAGCTGCATGATGTTTGTGTGACTGCCAGTTTGCAATTTGCTGCCAAGTTGCATAAGATTCCCAAGAGGCCCGTTTTCACTGGAAGGCTTTTTTTTCACAATGTTCATCAACTTGCCACGTCTCTCTGTGGCAATTAGTGTTTACCACTATTTATGTATTACCAATATATTGAAATTGATTCATACAATAACTGACACACTGTTTTCTCACACCGTCTTATGTTTTGATATTGAAAAGTCAAGTCTTGATTACTTATCCTCAGGAAAGAAGTCAGTAATATCTAATAATAAAAGAGGGCTGAGTTGACCTGAAAAACCTTCTTCCTCACAGAGGCCTGTTGTTTGACTTGCCTCAAGCCCTTGCCAACTTGTCCCATGTTGCCATCAACTGTTATAGTCTTGTCAGCAGGGTCAAAGCAGTCACTTCTTTCTTAGCCCCTTCTCCTGGTGAGATCAGACGTTGCATCTTAACCACACTTGTTAAACTTCACAAAACAGAGAATAACAACAACAGTTAGAGCGCAGTGTTATGAAGTGGTGTCTTTTCTTGTATTCTGCATTTTAGGTCCCAAACTAATCGACGCTGTTTTCTCAGCTTTCAGGTGTGCTCTCTCCATTTCACAAACCTCAGTCGACAGTGTGCCTCTCTGCAATATTACAGTTATTTTTTAATGTGTTTGTTTTGCTCCATTTATTCTGTACCGCTTTGGAAAAATGCTGCACGTATGAAGTTCTCATTCACCACCAGTTCACATTATCGTTTATGTTCAGGTCGTTATTTTTTAAAATTTTATTTCTCTTATTTTAATGATTTCAACAAATGCACCTTCTCTCAGCAAAAGCCAAGCTCAGGAGGCAAGCCCCGGAGAGTGGGCGGGCTGTGAGGAAACCCTGCGTGGAGCCGAGCAGACAGCCTCCTGGCTCAGGGAACACAAGGTTTCCTCAGCCCTCTCAGGTACATGCATGCAGTTGCCCTGTGGGAAGGAAGAGTGAGAGTAATTACTTAAGATCAGTAAATGGGTGTGTGTTTGAACTTGTTGAATCAATTTTGTAGGCCCTTTCATGCTGTCCTTGGTTTTGCGTAAAAACAGTCCATGCCTCTCAAGACAGGACTTTCCTGATGGACTTGAGTTGTCGGTGTTTTGTAAAAAATAAGCATTGATGCATAATGTTTGTCTTTACAGCTTGCTCTTCACGTCATTGTGCCTTATGCTTATGCTCACCCAGACTTTTTGCAGCATGCTATAGGCTACATAAATATTATTCAGGGTTAATCTAAGATATGAATGTCTTAACATGTGTTTATTTTTTTTTATGTGTAGCCAACAAAACAAACCACTGAGCCAGTCAGACCATTTTCCGGCACTTACAACATGGCCTTTCCAGATGAAGGTATTGTGTTCACGGTGTGTCTGTGTTTAGGTTTATAATAGAGTTAAAACTAATTTTTAATCTCTATAAACAGCAGTATCATAAAATTATTGTCTTCTGTCAAGTTCAAATTTTTTAAGAGTTCTTTGCTGCATGTTTATTATTTAATGTATAACCAAAAATTCTTAGCAGTACTGTGAAAAAAAAAGACTATTCCGAGCCTTTGCCATCATTTAAGCAGTACAACAGGGGCATCAGAAATGTAGAAAGACAACAGCACAGCCGTATTTTGCACAGAAATTCACAAAAAACAACAATGAAAGTCAAGTGAGAACAGCTGAGACAGCATGCCTGTGATGAGACTTTGCCTGTGCTCTCAGGTTTGGAGAGTGCAGCCCAGTTACACCTGGCTGAAGTACGTGCCGAAGGCCTCCTGGAAGAAAGGGATACTGTGGCTGCCATGGAAACAACCCAGACACAGAGGCCTGGCACGGTGCAGCAGCGCAGCCAACAGCAGGGACTCACCACCATTTCCTTGGAAGAGCAGAAAATCCTCCTCTCTCTGGACAGACTCAACCGCCAGCTGTTCTGTAAGCACTGTGTCAAGGCTTATTGCATTAGAACTGCCAGAACTGATCAACTAGATTGTTGAGATCTGCACAGAACAGAAAAATTGCTAAGCTGTCATTTCACTGCAGAATAACCACTCGTACTGTTACTGGTTGTAGGTGTGCGGGAACATATAGGGGGGAATACTGGCACGCGTGGCCTCGTACTTATTGATGGACCCTCTGTAAGTATGAATTTTTAAGGGATTCATTCCTTGTCTCAGCCCATAGGGTGACTGTTGAACTTGTTTTATTTACCTTCTTTTGTTGTTTTCAGACGAGGGAAGTGAAAGTCACAAACCATCACAAGCACCGTGCGTCCTCAACTAACAGCCACTCTCGATCCCAGAAGAAACTCTGACCTAAAGCACGTGTGGTCCACAGTGTCCTTTTCTCCCATCAGTGCATTGTCCCTGCCCTGCATCAAACTGTATAACCAACCACTTTATATCCTGTAAAGTGCGTTTAGTCTGCTTTAAAGCAAAATATGCACAGAGTGACTTCAAGACCCAAGAGATCAGCGGCAATTGGAATGTAGAGACAATAAAACATATCAGCAAAATTAGATAAAACAATTTTGAAGACATTGGCTTGAAATTATTTTTGTATTTTCGCCATCAGCTTGCACAACAACACGCTGTCTCAAAGAACCTTTTTAGCTCTTGGTGAGCCACTTACTGTTAAACAGTCAATTTCTAAGTGCCTATGAAACTGATACTGATACATTTCGTTTTTATTTCACAAATGAAAAAATGCCCCTCTTATGATTTTCGTATGGACAGAATTGCCTGCAAAATATACATATATGTAAGATTCGTTTTTATTTTCAAAGCAGTCTTACTCTGTGTTTACTTTATATAGTAATTTGGTGGAAACTATTTTGAGAGCACATGGTTGGTGAGCTGAATAAAGCTTGTCAACGTACTGATAAATTGACTGGTTACAGTGTCTTTGGCAGTGTTAGTGTTTCCTCAACGATGCGTAGCACAGTCAATAAATGGATTGAGGATCGGAAATGGTCTATAGAGAGAAGTGTCGTAATGTTGAAGGTGTGTTTGTCTTGCTTTGATGGCTGTAGAAAGGATGATTATGTCTTGTGCTGTAGACACAACCTACTGGCTCAACAAGGTGAGCCTCAGCCAGAGGGCTTCCAGCCTTCTGTTGCAATTGCATCTACCCACAACATAACTCTTGTTTTCATGGAATTATTGTCCTTAAATAGGCATAACATCAGTAGACTGAAGTCTATATTCATTTTAGCTTTCTAGATAATAAATGAAATGGTTGTTAATTAAATGTTTCTCTATCTCCGTTGCCAAAAATATAGGTGCATCAGAGAAAAAAGCTGCGGGGATTGTTGATGTGAGTTTGGTTGCCCCTCCTTCACCAGCGTGTCTGGTTTTGTCCCGCTGTCAGCCTGTTAGGACTTGCTCCAAGAGGTGGAGGAAGCAAACTCATTTGAAGAGTCAGGTTCCCATCGGTGGTGAAACTTTTTTGGTTTAACTGCAGGTTTGTGGTTCTATGCATTGCATACATGCATTCTTGAGTGTTTCAACAAGGAGCTGTAAACACTGATGTTGACTGTGTGTGAATGACTGTGGCATCTCCCTGCCATGTAGAGTCATGCTTCACCTCCTTGTTATCTTACACCAAACCTGACAATTGATACGGAGAGAAAGTATGCCCAGCTTTGCTGTATGATGATGCCTGCAGCAGCAGAACCTCTTTGTCGAGTTGTGTTTAAAGAGATTCACTAGAAAAGGGGACAAAAGATGCCTACTGGTTACTTGAGGAGGGAAATTGATGTTACATCTAAGCCAATGGGCGTAAGGTCATTGGAGAGGAAAAACACTGACTATCTGATAGGTCAGTGCTGATATTTAACTTATATAAGTGTCACTGAATGAAAAATGTGTCCAGTAAAAAGAACCAACCCCACCAAATGACCAGGCCCCATCTGAACTGCATTTCAGAACAATGTATTTGTTAAAAAAAAAGCACCCTGTTCGTTAATTCGATGCCCTTCACTTGCATCCCTGAGTTAATAAGTGTGGCTGCACGTGCACAGATAAACAAAACGGTACAATCATGCACAGTGAGAGTTTATCTGTGCAAACTGTCTGCACAGCACTGACCAAACCTTTACCCAGAAAACTCTACCGCAGGTTGTCTCTGAAATCTGTTCCCTTTAGCCTCCTGCTGTTAATGTTCAGAGTCATTATACCACACAATGGTGAGCTTAATGACATTTAAGCCTTAACCAGCACAACACCCAGAAACTCAACAAGAAAGGGCAAGAGTGCTGAAAATAAGGGAAGACAAGAGGCAAGTTCAAGCTCGTGCTCTGGTCGGTTGTGTTTGTCATGTTTTGTTACAGTCCATTTAACATGCAATGAATGAGTGTCTGGTCTGGCTCAGTTTCTGTAAAACTGAATAACTAGATGGACGCACGAAGGAACATACTGACTGGATAGTAGGTTACAGCTTTGTTTAGAAATATTGCATATGAAGACAATACTGAAATGAATCTCAACTTTTTCAAACTGGTTTGTTTTTACTGTCATAAAACAATTCACACATTCTGTGCTTGCAAAAAATATCCATCAAACAAAGAGCACAGGTTTAACAGGCCCAAAATGTTTGAAGAAAATCAATCAAAGGAATGATTTATGAATCAAATCAATTCATAAATCTGACAAATATGAAAACACTAAAGCGAACATTCAATAGCTTATGTCCATTGTGGTCCATATTATGCTTGAGAAATTCATTTTGAGGGGATGGCAAACAGAAAGGGGTGTGTGTGTGTCTGTGTGTGTGTGTCTGTGTGAGTGAGTGAGTGAGTGAGTGAGTGTGAGTGTGTGTGAGAGAGAGAGAGAGAGAGAGAGAGACTAAGCTTGCCTGTTCATTATGATCTATACCAATAGGCTGCATGTACCCATTGAAGACTGTAGGGGGTACTCAAGCTCCCATCTGCCCATCTGACTGTAGCAACACCGTGCGTCACTATGTCCGATAATAACACCAGACCAAAGCGTTTTAAACAGGGAGGACTGATGTCGCCGCCTGCCCCCCCCCCCCCCACCACCACCACTTCGGATTGATTCAGTTAAACACAGCCCGGGAAGTCGTTTCTGCTGATATTCCGCAGCATCCAACCAAATCCCAGAGACTGAGTGGCTTCAGAAGGACGAAGAGATGCTCAGCAAAGTGACCAAACTCTGCCAAGTGGGTGGTCCCCTCAGGGCTGCCGGGACACTGCAGTCCATCTCTTTAATGTGTCTGAGTGCGTTACAATGATGTGAAAATGACCACTTTCACCCAAACAATGGACATCTTTTGACTGGCAGCATGTGTGTGCAGAATGTGCCATTCACAAATCAAAATGTGTGTGCACATTGTGGGCTTGCACAGACATCAGAAAGTTCTCAGACAGCCGTGGTGCCTATTAGCCAAAACAATCATTTAATGCGAATGGAAAAACAAATAGAAAATAATGATAATTAAAGGAGAAATACTCCTGTCAGGCAGTTAAATAATAGTGACACAGGACTTAATAGGTGGAAATCCACAATCAATGCCATAAAACCAGGAAGCCATAATATTGAACCTGTTTCAAGCTGTGTAATTTGCAGAATTTTAGTTTTGCTCATCTTAGATGCTTTAAAGTTGCAGGAGTTTTGAATTTAAATTAAACAGTAATAATAATAAAAAAAAACGTAAATGAACAAACTAAATTCAAGCCATGCATCTGTTTAGAAACAAGCATGTGTATGAGTGGCAGGGGGAAGCTCTTTAATCTGCCCACTGGGGCTTTACAGTGTCTGCGGGTATTTAACAGGGCTTCATAATCATTCATTCAGTGGATGTATGGGAAAAAGAGTTGAAACAGAGCCTCTGTATCCAAAGAGAGTGGATCTTGACAAAATGATTTCTCAATGGGAGAGGGGCCTCATTAGCATAACAATTGTGGGAACTGCATGGATCTACTTTTCATGAGCACTGTAAAAAAAAAAAAAAAAAAAAGAGAGAGAGAGAGAGAAAATATATCACCATCATACATACTGATGAGAGAAAGCATGGTTCTGAATTATTGTTTAAGGTTGAGTTGTGAAAATGTATGTTGCATAACCATCCATTGTGAGAATGAAGAATATTTATATATAAAAAATGAGACGAACAAGAAGTAAAAATGCAGTAAAACTTGTAAGATTTTTAAGTAACCCCTAAAAACACTTAAAACACACAAACTTGATATTAAATGAAAATTGAAGCAATTACAAAAAGCTGTTTGAATTCAGTGTTCAGTTGAGGTTTTGATGCTTCCACACAGAAATGTTTCACCTTTATGTGCATTCTTTGGGGTTTAGTGAAAGTGAGGTTAGCACAGCTGAACAAATTATGAAACTTGCACCTTTTTTTCTGTTTATTTAACACTCTGGCAAATCTACATTTTGGGTAGCACATGACCCATAATTCAATGTTTTCCCAAGTGGAACCCAGCTGGAAAATCCGGCATCAGCAGGGGTCCTTGTAGCATTCAAGTGGTTAGTAGCAAAATAAGCAATACCTTAATTCAACAATCTTTGCACTCATGAACTAATTAATCATTGGTTATTAAATAAAGGATAACAAAAAGCAGCATGGCGAGTGGAGACTGTCAAAATCCTGTCAGATGGAGGCTTGAAGTGAGGGGATTTTAACTATAAAATGTTTTATAGCCCACACTTTATCCAATCTGGGTCCTTTCTGTCCAAATGTATTTCACAGAAGTTGGCGTTTTTTAATGTAAACGGGGAAAACTTTGCCACAAATAAGTTCAGAGGCCCCTGGACCTTCTCGGGCCCCTGGGCTACACTGACTGTACCTTTAAACCCTCTTGTCCCAATTAAAGCCAAGCCCCGCCTCTGGAGCAGACATCCCATGAGTCATAAAGTTTGATGTCCTGCCCAAAGTTTAGACCCGACTGGAGCTAAAGTTTTTTCTAGAAAGTGAGCTGCGGAGATTTGTTCTGCGAACTATGAATCTTTCTTGTAAGAATATTCGCTAACAGCTTCGACTTGGCCGAGGCGCAGAAAAGGTGGGACTCCTCCGGCGTTTGTTGTGCGTTTTTTTGTCTTTTGTGGCTGCGTGTGCGGTTTTTTTTTTTTTTTTTTTTGGGAAAAGTTGGGGCCGGACGACAACACAGATTCCAGTTTGGAGTAGATATGCGCTTTGTTACATTCACAAGTATGCCAGCAAGAAACAACAGGAAAACGCTGTCTTTCACTGTAGATTCCGACAGCTAACACACTTTGGAGGAAAGTAAAGTTCTGGACTGTTCAACTTTAGAATGACTCGGGATAACTTTTACTGAGCGTCGTCGATATTTCCTGCTTTCCTGCTGTGTAAAAAAAAAAGTTTGGGATTGGCTCAAACTTCTTTTTTGAGTTTCTGAACGCGACATTTTCGGACACATAAAGTTCGCAGACTGTTTTGGGACAATGGATCCGAGCCAGCATAATCCTCCTGCCGGACACCAAATCGTCCATGTACGGGGCGACTCTGAGACCGACCTGGAGGCGCTTTTTAACGCCGTGATGAACCCGAAAAACACTATCGTCCCCCCCTCCGTACCCATGAGGATGAGGAAGCTGCCAGACTCCTTCTTCAAGCCTCCAGAACCAAAGTCCCATTCCAGACAAGTAAGCCCGCCCTGTCTCTCCTCTGCCCCTTCCCAGAAATCGCGATTAAAGCAAGGCCCATCCTGTGGGGGCTCAGGCCTGCAGTACGCGACTGGTACAGTCAGCTATTAGTTACTTTATCCTGTTTTGTAGCGGTTAATAGCCTCTGCGATATGTCCACTGTGCCTTGGGAGGCTGTTTGTGGTCACATCCTAAAATGAAGGATACAACCTCTCTTTTTTGTTCAGGGTGCACTTATGAATTCATTTACCCTCCACTCTAATGCATTTGATTTAAATTCCCCAGTAGTTACAATCAGATTGGGGAGACCAATGCCAAAACAGGCCCGTGGGGCCTGTGCGTAAAAGTAACCAAAGTAACTTTTACGCACCAAATAACCAAAATATCCTCACAGACACTTGTTTGTGGTGAAATGTTGTTCTTATGACTGAAAAATGGACATTAGGTGAGTTGTCATATTGGCTGAACCAACACAGGATACGTACACTTGTTTTAGTTTTGGTCAGATTCATGACTGTTATTTATAGACTTAGCAATCATGTGGAAATAATCATAGAGAGTCTTTGAAATGGATTGTTTTTCAATGATGATTTGCAATTTAGAAAATCACACCAATGTTGAACTCGTCCTACTTACCCCCTCCCTCCCTCCAGTCCTCCCCTGCCGTCCCCCACAACTGTTGCTTGTGGTCTCTGTGGAGTTCTGTCATCAGTGCGCATGCGTTGTGGTGCAGCAGACTCTGCGCTCTCCTCTGTCCCCCACAGGCTTGGGATCCCCCCCATCCTCGGACTTAAACAACTCTGAAACGTGTGCACACATGCTGAAATGAGAAAAAATGAAAGAACTTTCTTCCATACATGTGGACAGTACTTTTTGGAGTTTTGCTGTTATTTTACCACTGTGGTGTTTTCTATTCTAAATTATTTATTTTCTATTCTTTTATAGATACTTGTACTAGTTTTATTGCGACATCTGTATAATTTTCTCTCAGTTAATCAATAATGCATTTTACTATAACTGTGCAGAGAAACATTCAAGCAAGGTAAAAATATTTATCGTCATAGCAATATTAGATGGAACTTGGTAGAATAAGATGTCTCAAAGGAAAATCCCTTTATTTGAAAGATTTTTTTGTATCCTGTTATTCATTCTGATTGTCTTCCAACCCCAACACAGGCCAGCACTGATGCTGGGAGCGGCGGAGCGCTCACACCCCACCATGTCCGTGCACACTCGTCCCCGGCCTCCCTGCAGTTGGGAGCTGTTTCTGGTGGCTCTCTGTCTGGCATGCCCCCAGCAGGTGCCTCCCCTCAACATCTCCGTCAGTCTTCTTATGAGATTCCTGACGATGTACCCCTGCCCCCGGGGTGGGAGATGGCCAAGACCGCCTCTGGCCAGAGATACTTCCTCAAGTAAGTATGCTGGCAACAAGGCTAGTGTGTCAACACTGTTTCTTGCATTACAAAGTCTTTAGAACCTGTAACGTTTGCAGCTCGACTGTTTTTTGGAAAATGGATGGATGGCTTTGAAGGTAGATAGAGAGCTTTACTGATGTATAGCATGTAGTCATCAATATACCCCAGTCCTCTACATGTCTGTGTCCTACTGTCCATGCTTTGCATCCTAATGAAGGCTATGTATTGGAAATCTTTGTTTTAAGAGAAATGGTTTTAAAATGAATTCAGGACTTTCTTGCCAGACATAATCAGGAGTGAAAAATTAGGCATCTGTAATATCTGATGTTAACCACCCAGCTGTTTTCATCCCATTATGGAAAAGACATGGTGACAGTAAATACTATACATTAAGAGTAGTACCTGAGTATCTTCTTAAGGTCCACCAGAGATGTAACTGAACCATTTAATCTGAACTAATGAGGCATTACAAGCAAAGGTTTTAGAGAAGAAAAAAATGTAGCTTCCAGTGATGGCCAAGACAAGTCCAAGTTACCCAAGTTACCAGGGAAGTGGTCTCGAGATCGGACTCTCATACTGCAGCTCTGTTCAGTGTACGTTATGCTGACAGTAATTTGCAAATCTGCTACAGTGCACAATGGTGGGCAGTGTACTCAAAAAGAGACAATTGCAATAGTTAAATTGTAGGTTATTAAATTTGGTGGCCTCTGCAAACAAGAGGAGTCTTTTGAGGGACTGCTGCTGTATGTAGTGTTCCTTTTCTTGGTCTCAGGTTTCAGTAGAAACAATGGATCATTGTAGCTGCCCCAGACAGAAAAGGACAGACAGCTCTGCAAAACCCATCTGCTAAGCAGCAGATCTCTTCCACATTAATGATCCAAAGTAAACTTTTTAAACAGTAGGTCGCAGGTATACCAGAGCCCTTTAGGCCCGTCACAGTTTACCAGGAACTTTCTGGATCGTGACGGTTTCTTTTCATTCTCTATTACTTTCTTGTGTGTTTATTAGTCTTTGAATGCCTTCAATCTGTGTAGTTGTGTGAAAAGATGGATTGAATTATTCATAAAAGTGACGTCCTTGTCAACAATTTATGTGAAGATAATCTGCCCATTGTGAGTTGTTCCAGTTACGGAGTGCTCAGCAGATCATGTTTAGAGATGATTTGACTTTGAAAGTCGCCATTCTTACTCCTATAAAATCCAACATGTTGTCAGTTCGAGGAAATATTACTCGCTGACATGGGGTGTGAGCAAACATGATAGCCTCAAATTTACTTGGATCAAAAAAGAGCTTTCAGTACCAGATGTTTTAAGGTCTCACATCTGGAGAACATCTGGCCAGTTTTGAGGAGGCTCTTCTAAAATTGTACAAAAGGACTGGGGGGGGCGGTAAGAGAGAGAAAACACTATTCTCATAGACTCCCCCAGGATCACTGCAGTTGTTTTGAAACTGATGTCCGTCCAGACAATGAAGCAATTTTGTTTTGTTCAAACGTTTGTTGCACGATTGAGCTTCATCAGTAATTCCTTCAAATTTAAACGATGTGTAACTTTTCCTCGTTATTATTTGACAGTTATGTAATCATCAAGCTTGAGTTGTTTGGTTTTTTTTAACCACTGTTATATTGACAACAAAACAGGACTGCAGACAGAGAATTATTATCTCCAACTGACTGATTGGTTAACTGAAATCTACAATTGTAGCAGTGAGACAAGACTCGATACAAAACATATAATCCATGGTATAATTCATAGAAAAGAAAGATTTTAGAAAACAGCAAGTCTTTGTTCATATGTGAAGTCCAAAGCTGGTGCATCTTGCTTTGTGATCACAAGCAAATCTTCGGACTGAACAGCTGAAAAGCTCTGTTAAGAAGTGAAGATTCAGCTGGCATGTTGTACAACTCGAATAAGTGTACGCACACCGTGTTTGTGTTCAAGTAAGGAAACTCAGGGAGACATCTTCTGTTCACCGCACATCAAAGTACAGATATTTGATCTGGAATACAGGCGGCCTCAGCAGAGCTGCTGGAAAAGACACTCCCCTATTTATAAACAGGGGTCGTCTGACCGAGATGTGCTGCAGAAGGAGTGAAGCCGAGCAGGAGAGTGTGTGTGGGTGGACGGGTGGGGGTGGGGAGTCCGTCACCAGCCAGCAGAGCCGAGCTGAGAGTGGGGGGGCTCGCATTTCACTCAGGTGACTGCTGTTGTCCGTAGAGATAAATCAACTCGGGGTGAAAGTTTCTTATTTTAAAGTGTCTCTTCGTCCCCCTCTGTTGTTTACTGCTACACTCAGATCATACAGTTGGTGATTATTGGCCTCTCAGCCCCACTGATCCCGATGTCCCACTCCCTTTAAAAAGCCAGGCTCCGTTTTGGTATGAATGGAGCCGCGGCGCTGTGATGGTGCCTCTTTTGTGTCAATGGAGTTAAATGGCAGCCATGTGGAGATGACGAGAAGAGGGGCCAAGAGAAACTCCGGCCCTCCCTTTGTCCCGGCAGTGAAACAGTGATCTTTATTCAGACCACAGGCCTGTTGAGACTCATGTGAGCCTTCCCAAAATAGACAAATGGTTGACATGAAAGTTTAAAGATGGCGGTGAGCGAGGGCAGCCGCTTTCTGAGGACTTTTAGCATCCGAAATGTTCAGGGTAAGAGTTTGGTGTAAATTCAAATCAGTGATATTAAATGGTTGATGTAGTGCAACAGTGCTGACAGCTTCAGTTGGGCCTGATGGCATTGGTCTCCCCAGTCTGATTATAACTACTGGGGAATTTAAATCAAATGAATTAGAGTGATTAGTGCTGAAATAATTAATTAATTATTTGATTATTCAGTCCTCAGAAAATAAATTGCCAACAAATGTGATGATCAATACAGAATTTTAGTATTTATCAGGAAAGATGCTGAACTGTATTTGTTCCAGCTGTGATTCTTGAAGTTTTCTGTCATTGTAAATTTCAAGCTCTTCAGATTTCGAGACGTCACCTCAGGCTCTGGTATATCGTGATAAGACATTAGCACCAGACATGAGCAATCTCCTGCAAAAATCTCTTATTTTGTTTTGCCTATTATATAAAACACAAAAACCTTAAGCCGAGGTGGACTGGGAGAATGTCAACAAAGTCTGTTGACCTTTCCTCTTCTTTCTTCCAGCAGTTTGCTGTGGCCTTTGATTTATGACAGCAGGGGCAGGGAGGTTGGGTCACCTTGCTTGGTGCTGGGATGGGGGCAGGGCCGGTCCCCAGGGCTGGGTCATAAACTAATGAAGCTTTCTAATTTAGACACACCGGTAAACTAGGAGGGGTAATCACTGTTTCCGGGCGCTTATTAAATGCAGCTTTGAATGAGCTTTTAGTCCGTGGGAAGTCAGCCCTAAGCGGAGGAAGGCTTTGGGGGAGCAGCTATTGTCTGCCCTCAGGGGCAGGTAGAGCTGTGTTGATGGACACTTTTGTCTTTTCTCAATTGGATTTTAAACTGTTTTGATGAGCGTGGTTTCTCGCAACCAGAAAGGCTGGCTCATGTCTTCCCATATTTAACCTATCGTAGTAATAGATATTACCAACGTTATTTTCTGTTTTTTACACTGTAAAGCTGCACACATTAACAGACTGAAAACTAGTCTAGCTCCAGCGTACAAGTGGGGTTTCCTGAACATCTGTTGCACTAAATACAAGTCAAGGAGATCCTCTGTTAAAGCCGGAAAGATCAAAGTGTTTACTTGGACCTTATGCTCTCATTGTATGCAGTCGATATCTGTGTGGTGCTGATTCGCAATAAGAGATCATGTTGGAATTTCCAGCAGATGATTGTACCTCCATAGTAATATGTAGCTGGTGTAAAACAGAAGTTTGCAGTCTTTTTCAGTCCCTTTGAACACAGTGAGACTGAGACCGCTCATCAGCGTCCTCGTGTGCAACAGAAGTAAAATAACTCAAGTGTACTTTTTTCATGCATCAGTGTGCGCCTGAAGTGTATTTGAATGCTCTAATGCCCGTAGACATTGTGAGACACACACAAATGCTGTGGTTGTTAAAATTGAACATTTAACACTGTCCAAGCCCACAGATGTTTGCCTCATGGGTGTGAATGCCGTGTAAAACGCAGTTGTCAGTTACCTGGCTTTTTAAATTTGTACCACATTTGTTGTAAACATCATGTATCACAGCAGTGTTGACTGTCTGCCCATTATCTAAACACGATTTCAGTTTTATAGCTTGGTTGATCTCATACTCAGCATTGCCTGTAAACATCATATAATAACTAAATAGTTTCAGTATCAACTGTTATCTAATTTGCTTCAACTCCGCTTAAAGGTTAAAGAGACAGATGCACAAATTGGATGTCAAACTAAGCTGTCATGAACCGAGGCTGCTCGCTCAGTCACAAATGGTGCTGGGAAGACTGGGCTGTAAGCCTGCGTGAAGCCCTCATTTCCAGCAACTTTGTGTTTGACAAACTTTTGGTTTATTGACCACACACAGACAAGGTCCTTCCTGTTCATCTGGGGCCTGTCAGCTCAGTACACAAATGGGACTGTGAGAAAGTCAGGCTAGTGTTTACCGAAGTCTTGATGTAACACCTCTGTCCCAGACATCAATGCCTCCTCTGTCACTGAGGGCATCTCCACAGAGATGTAGTATCTGAGAGGTGGACCCTCTCAGGTGGGTTTAAAGTTCCAAAAATGACTCAAACCATCACACCTTATGGGAACTGAATGGTGCATGAATAACAAAATAAAGAAACATTTGTATATACTTTATGTTGGCAGTTGCTGCATGAATAAATTTTAACTATTTTTACTATTTAAATGCATTTACTTGTCCATAGCAAGTCAAATTCAGTGCTTATGTAGTGCATTCAACATGGTTGGCCACAGTTTTTGGTCTAAAAGAAGAAGTAAAACCTTTGAGAACTGATTAATCTCACATGGCACTCCCTAAAACAACTCTTAAATGAATTAGTTGTGAAATAAACTGCAGTGAAACTGAAGCTTCTGAGCTACACTCAGTCCTGCTTCTTTGTGAATTGGTCGCTTCGTTAGGAAGTATGATGATACAAACCCTCCTTCAAAGGGAAACTTAAAGCCACAATAGGGTCACAGAGGTTGCCCCAGTAATCTCTCTTGATGATGTCCTGCTGATAGAGAGGCAGCCAGGCATCCCCGGCCGACCAGAGTGGAGGTGGTCATCCTCATCTTAGGCCTGATTACATCTGGCCTCCCTCAGTGCACTCTTTAGTCATTGGCTTCAACCACCTTCCAAGCATATACTCCCTGGGTGGAGCCACTGTGGCCTGAGGATCCCATTTTTAACATTTGACAACTCAGCTGTGGGGCGTGTTTCATCATTGCTGCGCTCCCCATAGCTTCCCTCCCCTGTTTTACACTAGTGAAATGCAGCTTTTGACATCTGGCTCCGAGAGACAATTTAAGTGGAATAAACAGTTGATCTGGCCTCAGATCCAGCTTTGATCTGCTGTTTTGGCAGGTAGCAGAGCTTATTCAGAGACATTTAAACCACTGAGCTGACTTATTTTTGGATGGAACATTCTCCTCAAAGCCAGATGCAAACGCCAAAGTCTTCATGGGTGTAAACAGGCAGTCTGTGTGTTAGGAAGTTTGTCATACTACTGTAATCAGATGAGGCCTGTGAATCAAGCGCAGCATTCAGCCTTCTTCACTTGGATTTCTGTAAGGATGTTGAACCTCTGCTAAATTTTGATTCTGTCGCAGTCTTTTAAATATACATTTAACCACTAAGAGACTATCCTAAATGGTCTTCGTATAGAAAAACAATGCAAGTTGATGGGAACCAGCTTCCATGTGATCAGCCCATTAGCCTTTATGCGAAGGGGCCCCCTCCCTCCTCTTCAGTGAGACACTTTATAAATAACGCAGGCACAATAAACGCCACCTTGATAATTGGGCTATCAGTCAAGGAGATGTCAAGTGCTTGGGTGGATCAAGAGTCCTACTCTGCGCTCTGCTGAGCCACAGTCAACCATGATGACAGGTTGAGCAAAAATTAGCTCCACACTACAGGCAGCCAGCTTCATAATGGGTCATGTTTGAACCACATCGCTCTGCATGTATTGACAGTTTCCCCTGGAGAAGCTAATGATGGGTTATTTTTTGTCTTTGGTGATTCTCATTAGAGTGCTGAACATCAGATTCAGGCCATGTCCACAATAATGCAGATACGCTCTCTTTTACTGATTTAATTTCAGCTTGGACAGCAACCCTTCAGAAAATGATAAAACAAATCAATATTGTGGGAGCGCTGTGGTAGCTGAATGTTACAGTGCATGCTGCATGGCTGCACAGTCGCCAGCCGATGACCTTTGTTGTATGTCATGCCCCTTTCTCCCCCCCCCATTTCTTGTCTGCCTCCTCCAAGGCCGAAACAAAGCCCCCAGAATGATCTTGATTAATAATCAGTGGTGTGGTTGGAAATATAACTGTCTCCAATATAACTATGTCAGTGTGGACGAGGCCTGACCCCCAACCTGTTTGCTCTGTCCACTTCCCTGCCCTGGGGATGGAGGTCGGGGGAGGGTGTGGCGGCTGTCCCGCTGAGCTCGCCATGACGTGTAAAGACAACACCGAGCAGTTGTGACTGTGGAGGTTGCAGATCGGCAGCAATTCCTAACAGCAACTGGTGGCCTCCAGCCGTCCCAACAGTTGCCATGACATTGTTTTGTTTTATGTTTGGTCCACAGGAAGCAGTGCATAGTCCTGACCATATAGGGTTCGGGGCAGGTTGAGTGAATGGATTATCTTTTAGTTTTAAAACCTGGTGATGAATTACTGGCTCTTGGTAACTCATTTACCTGTTCTCTGAGTTCCCACATACAGGCTCTTTGAATACAGTGCAGCGTGACTTGGAGGCTCTCACACTCTGTGGATTTTACATCGGCTTTTTGATAATCTCCTCTGTTTTGAACTGAAGCTTTGTTTACATCTGTTTTGATTGATTCGAGCTGCAGAAGTTACCTCCCAAGCTAGGGTTTGATAGAAAACTCAATATTTGTACTTTCATCTGTGCTAAGAGAAGCAAAGGTTAAGAGGTGGGGGTATAATCAGAGATGTTGGAGGCGTTGAGGTTGTATATTTCCATCGGTTGTAGCCTTTCTGTTCGGCTTTGGTGTACCAGGATGTGCAGGCCTCTCATTTACGATAAGCCCTCCCTTCCCATATCCCAGTGCTCCTCTCCCAGTCTCCTCCCTTTTCTCCCCTCCCCTCTATAATAAATGTCATAGTTTCCAGAGTGGGAAGGAGGCAGCGAAGGGGGCAGGGCGGGTGCTTGGCGTGTAACAAGACCACAGCAACTCATGCAGCCAATGGAATTCAGAGGGATTGCTTCTGTAGATGTTTTTTCCTCTTTCACTCTTTTTTTTTTTTCTTTTCTGTAGTTGTCTCACCCCACTCCCTGTGACCCCTCTTTCTCAAGGGGGCCTCTCCAATCTGAGCAGTTCCAGCTATTTTGCTTGGTTTGTGGTGTTTGTGTGTGTGAGGGCTGGGGGAGGGTTTGGTAGGGGATTTGGCAGCTCCTTTGATCAGTAAAGCATAAACAAGAGGGGGCTTCAAAATGGGTTGCATTGTGTGGGGGGAGGAGTGCTGAGTCAGGCCCTCTCGCTCTCTGGCCTGGGATAGAGAGCAGACAGGCAGGCTGGGATTACAGCAGAGGCCAAGAGAAACTCTCTGAATCTCTCACTTCACCCCCAGCTGTTCCAAAATCTGGGCTAATGGCGCTTTGGGATCAAATTAACAGCGAGTTGTAAAGAATTGCAGTGGGTGGAAGAACGCATCCAGAACATGATTATTGCAGGGTACGATAGCTAGATTGCTGAGGGTGATATTTAATTGCATTATGAACAAACTCTTTGTTTTTGTTTTTAAATAATTCAGCCAATATAAACCTAAGAGTTGTGGTGATGCATAAACAAGCTACTGGACTTTGGTGCCTATTTGTGTGAGGTGAGGGGGGCTCTCTTAAATGGGATGTTTCAAAAAACAAAAAAAGAACAAGTGAATAGTGGGGTTTTAGGTCGTAGCTCAGTCTGTGCCTTTGTCAAGCAGGTGAAAGCTTTGTAAATGTGGCGCCAGATTGTTAAAGCCCCTGACACTCCACAGTGTCCGAGCCACTTCCAGGAAAAAGGACCCCCTGCGTTGAGCCCTGGGACTGACCCTCCCTCAATAGAGAGGGTCCTGCTCGGGAGAGGAGGGCTTCCTGTATTAGCTTTCCATCTTAATCAAGCAACAAGTACCAACAAAGCACTAATTATCAATGCCTTCACTGAATCCAACACAATGCCCCCTCCCCTGCTCTCCCACTCCCGTCCCAGCAAAGACGAGCTGTAAAATAGATGGAGCAACATTGTTTGACGTTACAATAGTTGTTTTGAAACCAGCCACAGCCTCGTAGACATTTTCAAGAAGAAGTAGGTGATTTATTTTTAGTTTTAATTTTAATTAACAGCCAGGTGGATTTTCTCCCCTGATTCATGACACACAAGTGAATTAAACTGAAAATTGTATGGTCCAATCCAAACTAAGAACTGAATCCTTGTGTGACACTATACTGAATTGTGGGTTCAGACTGGGTCCAAACAGAGACAGCTGAGTTTGACTTCCTGTAACACTCATCGTTTACAGAAAGCAGGAGTTAGATTCAGAGTTTTCATCAAAGAGCTTGTTGAAGCTGCTGTGAGTCATCAGTTCCTGTATGTGACCTGCTGCTTCGCGTTGATATCGCCCCTGGTTTGAACTTACCACTGACTACTGTTAGAAACACACTGATGGTCATTTTTCTGACTTGCATTTTTTGCAATCTTGTCTACTTACAGCCACATTGATCAGACCACGACTTGGCAGGATCCTCGCAAGGCCCTGCTCCAGATGAACCAGGCGGCCCCGGCCAGTTCTGTGCCAGTCCAGCAACAGAACCTAATGAACCCAGCCAGTGGTGCGTATATGTAGACTTTGTTGTATTACTACAGAAGCAGCATATGGCCTGATTTACTGATAATGTTAGTCATATTTGGGGTTTTTTAAACATTCTTTGAGGTTATTTCTGGGCGTTTTCTTACTTTCAGTCAGGAGCAGTTTAGTCTAGTTCTTACATGTCACTAAGACTCTGCGTGTACCTCACTTCTGTCCATGCAGTTGGAATTTGCCCTAGGTGAGGTAAGACTGAGGTAGAACGTGACAGGTCCTGTCTGACATGTTTGGGTGCTCCGTGACTCACAGATTACAGAGTTTACTCATGAAGTCTCTGTATTCTCAAATCGTCACTGTTCCATTTGCCAGCCTACAAGTAGATCTAAAAAAATGAAAATAAATAAATGTTGACAAGCAGGCTTGTTTGTTTTCACTTACAGATGACAAAGACTTATTACATTCCTAAAGATGAAAAATAATGTGCTGTTATTTGTCTTGGAGGTCTTTTCCCATGCAGCTGGTTTATTTTGCCATAGCATGTGCTCATGAGGGTACATATCTGATATTGCTGCCTCTCCTACTTAGAGTGTCTGTAACCACAACATGCTGGAATTATGCCCAATTATGTGTTGCTGTTATTGCTGTCAAGAGTGTAGGTTTTGTTTCAGCATTACTTAAGCAGGGTTCATTTTCCTTTCTGCTTTTTTGTATGCACAGATTTGTGCCTTTTCTTCATCAATTTATACTGGAAGTGTATTTATGTAAAGGAAAACACAAAATTCAGGCACCAGATGGTATTTAAAATATAATAGAATATAATGGAATAAGGCTCTCAGGCAAGCAGTTTGTCAAAATAAAAGCCTGCAGCCACTTTTGTGTTTTTATTGCTGGTGGTTGCACTGGGGGCAGACCTGTCCCCTCCATCCACCCTGACGTCAGTGCCTGTGGTGTCAAAGAAAAGTCTGAGCAAGCACCAGCATCCCTCCAACGTGGCTTTTGTGTGCCATCCCTCAGGTCCTCTCCCTGATGGCTGGGAACAGGCTATTACATCAGAGGGAGAAATTTACTACATCAACCACAAGAACAAGACCACATCCTGGCTTGACCCACGGCTTGACCCGCGCTTTGGTGAGTTTGCTCTAGACAAAGTTTACTTTTTGATTAAAGTAAAATACCATGTATATTCTATTTCTTGCAGTAAGTAGCTCCTTTAAGTTATAACAATATTTATATTTTTAAAATGTAAACAAGAGGGTTTTACCAGGAGTTTCTTTGTGACCACAGTTACTTTCTCCAGTAAAAAGCTCTGGCCAATCCAGAAAACATGTATCTCTTCTATTGTAATAGTGAGTCCAGTTCTGTGTGATTCATTGTTAATTTCACTGCACAGCATTGTTTCACAGTGACTAGTCATACCACTGGTTGTTGAAAACAGATTTCCCCAAACCCCCACCCTCAAAATCCGCACCTAACCTTTTGTCAGCCATTTTAGTGTTGGAGCAACAGCTGAGTTGGCCATTAATCCCCCAGGCCGGGCTAAAGTTTGACAGTTAGCTTTCAGTGTGTGGTCGCCAGGGTTGGTGAATTAGTGACAGGAACAGGTACATTGTTGAGATTTCTCTGTGGCCATGAGAATGAGCTAATCCTCCCGCACGAGGAAGACTTCCAGAGATGAAGGTTCTGCTTATGTCACTCTGAGTCATTTCTGCTTCAGGTGCCATCCCTTCGTTACAGCAGCGTTCCCCTGGGAAGCTCGCCCCGGTTCATGAAGGCAACATGTGTGAATCAGCACGCAGGCTGTTATCCTCTTAAATGTTAGTGTTACTTTTTATCAAGCCTGGGCACTTCAAGGCAGTGTTTCTGTAAGCAATTGTGTGTCCCACTCACAAGGCAGACAGGAAAGTTCAAAACAGAGTTGTAAGGGGAGTGGAGCAGCTGGGAAGAGATGGCGGCTCTGATCGGCAAACCTCTTTGAAGATTTATAAGTCCTGAACACACAAGGCTGCTGGGCCCCTGAGAGCGAGTGTGAGGGGAAAAGAGACCATGTTAACTCATGATGTGCCATCAAACATAATTTTGTTCCATATTAGATCAAATCTTTTCTCTACTTATTTATTATAAAGGCTCACATCTATACCTTTATCCCTCTTATGTTGCTCACTCTGTTGATATTTTTACCTTCTGATCCTTTAGATTTTAGGTGGATTTCTAAGAGCTACGCTCCGCAAAATACTTGATATTTCACTAGTGAAGGAAAACATAATTTTATTGCTTTGCAGTTATTTTTTAATCATACGTTTTCACATTTGTGCAAAGAAATGGGCTCATCTGCTGCAGAAACCTCTATACTGCTGCTATGTAGGTCTCCAATCATAAGCCAGCTGCTTTGATAATGGAGGCTAATTTGAGCTTTGAGAAGAAAAGCAGCAGAGCGCCTTTAACTGAGGGTTGTTGCCGGCTGGCTTTCCCCTGCGTGAGGCCCAGTGCAGGCACAGCCCCATTCTGTTCTAGCTCCAGACAGACTTGAATCTCTGCCAGGCCTCTTTATTCTGTGGTCCAACTCTTAATCTGTTCCAGACCTTTTCAGTCAAAGAACTCCAATGTGAGAGGGGAGGCGGGGGGCAGGGAGAGGCAAGGCGAAAGGGGAAGAAAGAAAAACGGAGGAACAGAGGGAAAATGCCGACGGGATAAGCATGCATCCTCTTTAAGAGCCAAGGAGGTGGCGAACAGCGAACAAGCCATGAGTGCGCCGTGGCTGAGTTCAAAAGGGGGCTGGCCTGTGTAGATGTGTTGTTTTCTGTACGTACTACTCTGGACGAACAGCAAGGAAAACATACAAGGAGTATAGCTGAGTGCACAAAAAGACAGATTTCCTCTGGGAGTTCAGGGTTTGGCTTTGAAGCCTTCGTGTAAAGCCGTTTACCAAACTCGTTGCTGCATTATCTGTCATGTGATGTTTTTCTGCCTCTGCTGTCAAGTACTACACCAGAAAAGCTGTCATCTTATTAATGATGTCACCTCTGTGAGACACTGGCAGTGTGATGAAGCAGCAGTGAGCCAGTTTAAAGAGTCAGTTCATGCTTTTTCACTCTCCCCTAGAGGCATCTGTTTGTGTGGACAGTGGGATTTATGAAATAATTCCTAGAAAAGCTGCCGTACACTGATATTTCCTCACTGACTCAGATTTTCTCCTTGCCATGCAGAGCCAGGTCAACATAGGCTAGCTTTACTCAGGCCTTACTGTTGTACACGATGATAAAGCAGCGTATCACCTCCAGACTGTTTCCCCTCTTTGCTTATCTCAGTGCTAGAAACATAACACCTTCCCAAGGGGCCTTTTTTTAAACTTGTTAAATTGACGGCAGACAAATATTTACAAAGCCTTCAAAGGTGCTGTGCCCTGGTCACATAGAGAACTTCCCACAGCTGGCACACCCTCAACCCTACCTGCCCCAGGTGATGTCGTGATGCAATATGCCTGCTGGTGTGATTGTCTGATAAGAGCCTGTGTTGCTGGCTCGTTGTGTTGCAGGGGTGCGTGAAGAAGACAAAAGGCAGACAGCATTAACTTGTCTCTTATCTGCCTGGCCCACCAGCTATCACCGCCCGTATGTGCTGCTGACTTCAACCACCCCTCCACACACACACACACACACACACACACACACACACACACACACACACACACACACACACATACACATACAGTCTTCTGGCCTGCTTTCATGCTATCACTCTGGCCCTGAACTGAACCTGTCCTTCGCTCCTATCTCACCCACAGATGTAATTCCCTGCTTCGATATGCTCCTTGTTTGTGAATAGTTGCTCCACTAACATTGGTCACGGTTACCTGTTTGGTCTGTGAGGAAGTCCTTGACTTGGTTGCTCAGAAAGAAACTCAGCTGTAAGACTGCTTTCTAGTCTTATGTATAAGTGGATCTCTTTCACTCACCAGAAAGACGAACAGACAGTCAGTTATACAACATTTTATCAACAGCTGTGGAAAGTTCGGATCAGGAGTCTGCGAACATTGATGAAAGTTTACAATCAACATTTTGGGTAATTATTTTACAGCAAGCTTTCACTTTTATTTCCAGAGAGGTTTGTCTGCCTGATTTTCTCTCCCTGTCGGACTTCCTGCAACAATGTGGATACATACATGAGTAGAATGTTGTTATCACTGACGGAACTGGGGCCCAAACTACAAACATAAAGACGAAATGAAATGCAATGAAACGGCACTTGTGTGTCAGACAAGCTTTCTCCATATGCCTCCCCTCACTTCTTCAAAGCTCAGGCCTTAACAGATCTACAGCTGCTTGCGCGGCCCATGTGCAGCACCTCTGCTTTGAGAACAGCTGATGGTGGAGTGATCCGGCCTCCAAAGGCCTCAGTATCTGCCAAAGATAAGAAGCAGAGGGACCTAACACTCTCTCCCACGGCTTCAGTTGTGTTTGTGTGCAAGTGTATGTGCTGGGGTGGGGTTGTTGGGGGAGGCTGCGTGGACAGAGGGGGAGTTGGAGGGCAGGGCGGGGCGGGGCCTCCAGAGCTTCCCAGGGAGAGCCCTGAGCCACGCTTCATTCAGCTCCTGAGATAGTGTAAACAGACAGTGATTGAATGGTGATGAGAAAGGTGCCGGGGCGGGCAGGACAGCACAGAGAGAGGCAGCCCCGCATGAAAATTGTGCCCCCGTCAAGGTTTTGTTTTGGTTGGTGTTTCAAGCGCATAAGCAAACAGCGCTCCTCATTGGTTCCATTACTGTTACACCCCTTGTGGTCAAGCACATTTGTTTCTCTTTCTCTACTACAGTGATAAAACGTGTGACCTACTTTGCATGCATAAATTGCTCCATTGCTGTGCTGCTTTATACTCATGTTTATTAGATCCACCCTCGCTGGAGTAAAGAATAACAAAGATTTCTCTGGGGAACAGCTGTGTTTTCACATGTTGTGATATTGCAAACATGTAGTTAGGTTGTTAGCGCACAATACAGTTTGTTTGGTGAAAGAATTTTGAAAGTTGAGTGGTGCCGTGTTGACAGAACCTGATGTATGTCTATTTCAAATGAATTTGTCTGATTTGCATACTGTGCTTCATAATACATTCATTAAAGGAGCTGAAGTGGACCCATCAGGCCAGCGTAACGAGGCAGTCAGTCTTGAGGGATAATCTGTGATTTGTTTAGAAGGAAACAAAACACACAATGAAAGGATAAGTCATAACTGATGCAATGTACAATGCACAGCTAACAAAGCCTGTCTTAGTCAGTGAGTGGGAGGGGATCAGGTCTTACAGGAATAGTGGCTGTTTCAGACACCAGGTGGAAAACGTGTGCTGGGACTTCTCTTGTCCCACACAACCTGCTGCACTGGCTCCGCTCTTTTACAAGTTCAGCTTGTAGAAAATCAAGTTGTCAGTCTTGTTATGCAGCATTTAAATGCAGCCAAGCATCGAAAGGTGTAGTTGGAGAAACGTTAAGTGTATTTATAGTCTGCTGGAGATCCTATATGTGTAATCTAAAGTCATCTTTGTTAAAGCTGCACAGATCTTACTAGCTGTAAGCACCGAATGGGGATGTAAAAGACAAAACTGTCCCATCCCACTTAATTGAGACCCAGAAGATTTTAATAGATGTTGCCACTGAGTTTCGACATTTCCACACGGAAGAAAAGAAAATGCAAAGTGGCTTGTATGTACAGCAACTGAAACTGAAAGCTGGAATCACCAGTTTAAGATCCTTGTCCTCTCTAGTTCCTTTGATATAAACAGTCACAGACCATTTCTGCAAAGTTTAAATTTGCCATTTACAGTCTCAAATGCAAAGTAATATTAGACTGACAGCAGTGACTGATTTGAACTCCTTTCTGTCTCTTTTGCAGCTCTGAACCAGCAGAGGATCACCCAGAGTGCACCAGTGAAGCAGGGTGGGCCGCTGCCTCCCAGCACCCACAGCGGAGTCATGGGAGGCAACAATCAGATGAGACTGCAGCAGATGGAGAAGGAGAGGCTGAGACTGAAGCAGCAGGAGCTGCTTCGGCAGAGACCACAGGTCAGGAAGCTTTTCAAAACAATATTCAAAGGCTTTTTGGGAACTGCTGTGGCCTCACGGAGGAACAACTAACCCGTATCAAAAAGGTCACAAGGTCAATACTTTCAGTATGTGTCCATCAGTGTCGTAGCGACACTGGACCCCTAAATGCTCGCTACCTGAATGTTGGCTAAATATTTATGTAGTAAAATGTACATCTTGAGTAGGCCTTTAAATATGAGTCATCACTGACATGGATAGTGGTGGATCTTAAGCCCCTTTGATCGGTCTTTTTTGTTACGCCACCCTGCAATGAAGTCTCATGAGTCATATGTGGTAATTTTATCACTTCCTAACGGTGATGCGTCACTGTGCCGCCCACACAGGGTGGTGCAGCTGAGCCTAGTAGTTTACTCAAGGCTGTGTCATGACACCAGAAACAGAGCTTTATGATTATGAATGAGGGTGCTGGTGACTTTGTTTACCATGCCATTCACACAGGATGCTTCAAGTTTACAGTGCAGGAAGTGACCTGAGTGTGTCCATTCGCCAGGCTGTGGCGGGAAAAAGATGATATTCGGACTGTCCTTACTGGAAGTCCTCAGAGCGTATGTATGGTATGCTTAAGTAAGTTTCCGTACAGGAGTAAGAGAAACCTGGTTACCACTGATTTCTGCTGGAGAATCTGTCAAAGCCTTAAAACTGTTTCCCACATTTGCATGTAAACAAAAAAACGTGTAAAGGTTTTGGAGCAACCAGGTCATTTCAGTGCATTTATTGTCTATTCCCTGTCTTCCTGCCTGATTTCTCCTGATCTGTATGCATGTATATATGTAGCGATAGTTGTGCAAGGAAAACACACAGCTATAAAGATGACACAAGCTGCTCAGGTATCCAAACTTTAATGGAGATTAGTGGGAAATGTGGAGATGGGACTGCAATCCAGACTGTATACATTCGAAGAGTGCTAGATTCCAGGAAACCCCAAACTCCTGCAGCTTTTCAGACACAAAATGTTTGGAATCTGGAAGTCAACTGTGTTTGCAAATATAGTAGAGCAGTATTATAGAAGGAAATTGTGCAATCGTGTAGGCTATGTGCTTGTGTAGGGAGTTCAACTTTGGGGCGATAACTTGCCACACCCAAATGTGTTCCACATGGCAAGAAGTATGCTGAAGAACGGTTGGCGATGTGCTGATGGCACTCGAGTGCTGACGCCGCTCAGTCATGCACAAAAAGAGAGTCAATAAAACCGTAAAGAGTGTTTACAGTACACAGCCCTCATAATCCCTCTTCATCAAAACCAGATTGTTTACATGTGTGCATGGGATTCTGGGATAAATGTCGTCGTTGGAGAAGGAAGCACCTTTGAGTTCTGCTGCCCGTCGATCTGAAGTGAAAACAAAGAAGGAAAACTCCTCTTATTACTTCATAAAGGGCTAATTAAGGCTTTCTATTTATCTTATTGCCTCAAAGAACATTGTGTCCATTTCTCCTCCACCACAACCAATAAAAGCTTCTGCCAACCACTTAGAGTGTCTAGCAGCAATTTTACATCCTTACTAAAAAAAAAAAGGTGGTATCCTATTGGCTGCCTGTCTGCTGTCGTCTGACCCTCTGAAAGTTTCATGAGATCCTGAAGCGGTGATGGCGGTCAAGTCACTTCACCTTCCCATTCAAGGGCTCTGAGAGCAGGAGGTGAAAAAGAACATGACTTCATATCCTCAGCCTTATCTGATTCGGCGTGTGTAGAAAACAATTGTCTCCAACTGCGGTCGGCCCCTCTTGTAATTTGACACTGCGCATGGGAAGAAATGGAGAGCACCATGTTGGCAGTCGGTGCAGAGCAGCAGGGGTTTCAGGCCGTTCTGACATGTTTGCATGAAGCTGTGTATAATTAGCCTCTGAGGTTAGGGGTGGGGTTGATTGTGTTGCTCATGTTTTTTTTTTTTGTGCTTTATTGTCCACAGGAGCTCGCTCTAAGGAATCAGCTGCCTACCAGTATGGATCAAGATGGCAGCACAAACCCTGTGTCCTCCCCTATGGCCCAAGATGCCCGGACCATGACTGCCAACAGCTCTGACCCATTCCTCAACAGGTTGGTTTCACACAGGAGCCAGATGTGTTTGTAGAGCAAATGGAGGAAACTTTCCCAAAGAGCAGTCTGTAAAGGACAGAAACTGCAGCTGAGGTGCACTGATTGACGTCACTTGGCGAGGGCTCATCAGACTTAATGTACCCTGTTTGATCTGTGCGCTCAGCTGTCTGAGTCCTGGTGAGAGCTCCCCGAGTTACACAAGTAGTAAAAACAGGAGGCCGGTCTCCGGGCTTAACCCTCTTCACATGGTTATGACTCACTCAGACCAGCAGCTCTGCGCTGAGTTAACTGCACAACGATGACCTCTGGTGTGCGACTGCTGCAGCAGAGGCAGTCAACATAAATGCTGTGACAAAGTGTCTAAAAGCTCACTTTATTCAAAGTGACACCAAACCCGACGGACTGAATTTAGGTGCGGGCAGGAACGGGCAGGAGTTTCATCCAACTGTCTGCGAGTGCTGCTCCATGGCATTCTGGGAAATCATGCCTAGCGGTTCCAGCTTGAGCTCTTCCGTAAGCGGACGAAGTGAGGAAAGAGCTGAATAGCAAGCAGGCCATGAGAACATGTGGTCCAGTCAGTAGACAGGCCAGCCTAATCTCCCCTCCTCCCCCTGTTGCCTCCACTCCCCTGCTCTTACAATGGCCTCATTCATCCTGCCTCTGCCATACTCTGCCTACATATTTTTCCTCTGCTAATTAGTATAGGCTTGTCAGATGTCTTCTCTCTGCCTCTTTGTCTCTGCTGCCCCATTCATCGTTGCTCTTTTTCCTATATTCTGCAGCAGAGGGTGAAGAAGTGAACTTGGGTTTCAACTGTGTCACTGCGGATTAGACACGTAGTCATTCAGATAGATAGAACGGCAGAAACGTGGATGTATGCACAAAGTCCCCGAGAGAATTAAGGCCACGCTGCTGCTTTTCAGCCTGTGTGCTTTTAATAACAGACTGTGTTTGCTTTGTTGGATCAGTTAATTAGATTGACGTAGTTCAGTTTCAAAGTAGAGTTCAGTGAAGGTCATTAAGGTCGTCCAAAGCTCTGCTGGGACAGAAAAGCTTTTCATTTCCTTCAGTTTGACGGAAAATCGTGATGTTCGTGACTGACCGTGCAGCTTATAACCCGGATCTCTTAATTTGTGTATTTTCAGCGGGACCTACCACTCCAGGGATGAGAGCACAGACAGCGGCTTGAGTATGAGCAGCTACAGCGTCCCTCGCACTCCAGATGACTTCCTCAACAGCGTGGACGAGATGGACACAGGTGAGGCTGGGATCACAGATGGTTACCTGCATCTCCAGCCGTGCAGTCACACCACGTTCTGTACACGGAAATCACTGAAACTCCAATGAACAACATCTATTCTTTATTTATGTCTTTTGTTGTCTAACTTTCAGCTGCATCTTTTATATGAATGTTTTGATGCTATCTAAATAAAGTTTAGTATCATTATTAAATCATTGTCTTTTTTTCCTTCTTCATTAGGTGACACTCTTCCTCCCTCCATGGCGACGCAGCCCAGCCGTTTCCCCGACTATCTGGACGCCATCCCGGGAACAGACGTGGACCTGGGCACCCTGGAGGGCGAGAGCATGGCGGTGGAGGGCGAGGAGCTGATGCCCAGTCTCCAGGAGGCCCTGAGCTCCGACATCCTCAACGACATGGAGTCTGTGCTGGCAGCTACCAAGATCGACAAGGAGAGCTTCCTCACATGGTTATAGAAGATCCGAGCGGGGCGCCTCTTCCTCCTCTCCCCACACTCTGAACTGCTGCCTGCTCTGATCTGTGAAGGATTCATAGATGCTTTTACAAGACATTTCAGCGAGCGTGTCTGGACTTCTGTCTCTGTCTCGGCGTGTAAGGCCAACCTCTTTTGAGGCAGTATTGTTCTGTTCTTTTCACTGGTGTGTTATCTCTTTATTTTGTCTGTGTCTTCAAGGCTGGCCCATGAACAGACAATTACGCAAGGGTCCCCAAATCTTTCACAGGTCTGTCAGTGAATCTAGGGAATCTTTACCTAGAGCAGGGGCGCCTCCTTCCCCTGGCCTCCCCTCATAGCTGAGCTGGGCGGCTGCAGGTCCTCTCCTGCAAGGACCGCCGTCATCAGTTACCGCCTGGAGTCTCTGGTGCCTCTTTTTCTTGCAATATAGTGTGAAGCAGCACTACTTAACTGTGTTTGGGACTATTGCATCTAGCTTAAGTAGCTTTATATTTGGCCTTGTTCGTTTTTATTCTTTCTTTTGTTGTTTGTTTTCAACGAGCCTGAGAAACCAAAAATGATGTATTTGAAGCATGAACAACAATACTGATTTGGAGTAAAGGTAATGTGAGGCCCAGTTTGGACATGTTGGCTTTGCTGGTGGGGTGGGGAGGGGTGGAGTGAGAGTTGGAGCCTGGGGACCGACTACATCGCTGCTTGGCTGTGCCAGCAAGTCTAAGTTAAACCTTTGATAGATCAAGTGCCTTCAGTTGTAATTTTTAAGACGCGAGCAACACGAACAATTAAGTTTCTGTAATGCAGCAATAAGCATAAGGCTGTCTTCATTTACATCAGCCACACTTTCCTCTCGCCAATGTTCAGTAATCACAATTGTACTTTTGTTTTATAAACACATTATAAGGGGATTTAGGGATTTCTGGTTGGTTTTTTAAACCCTAGCTTCTTTGTATCTCAGTCTTATTCAAGCCTAATTCATGATTCATTCTTTACCTTTTTAGTATTCTTTTATTTTTAGGTTACTACATATGTATGATAGCGTAGATCAAATGGCATTTTGCTTTGTTTTTAACTTCTTTCATAGATGAATTAATACGTTTTTAACAGGGTCGACTGTTATCGCAGCACATCGCTTCACCAAGATGAAGTCTGCCAAGACACAGATTGATCAGTTTTGGCTTTTTTAACCATTTAGCTGATTCTCTTCTTGTCTCTGATTTACTATATACATATTAGTGTTATTGTTTATGTTGATCACATGCAGCTTTTACTATCTTTCCTAAACATTAACCAAAAAGGCAGATCTTTCGGCGAAACAGAAACTATAGCTCTTTGATCGATTGAACCTTGTGACAGCAAACGGTGTGCAAGAGTTACGATGTTTGAAAGTGTCTTCCCAAGGAGGAGCTGAACCCCTCGGCTCGATGATGTGCAGTGTGTTGAAATAAGGGGTTTGTAGACTACAGCTCAGACAAGTTGAAGCAGGTTTAAGAGTCACGTTGAGGGGTAGCGTAGAAGGCCAGGGTTTGACTGACGGCGGTGAGTTACGCAGACTGTTGAATTTTTTTTTGTGAAATAATCAAGAAACAATCAGTCACTATCTCAGTCAGGAATTGTTGTGGCGGATTCCAAAGATGTTTTTGTAATGACGCTAACACTTATTTTTGCTTCCAATTTCACAGAGTCCAGAAACAGTATGATTTGTTAATCAGCCTCTGTATGAACACACTGTATAAGCTAATGAGAAAATGATGTAGGTTTAAGTGTTAACGGACACGTCTGAGTAGGTCTAGCTGAGAGATTCTTTTTTTTTTTTTTTTTTTTTTTTTTAGACAAGATGGTTGTTTTGAGTGACTAACCCTGAGATTTAAGGATGAGGTTTCAGAACAGAGAAGCAAGTAATTCTTGTATAAGCGCTCACATGTTTACATTCTCTCTGAGTAAGAAAGTGCTACAGCCACAGCGGAGACAACACACTGACGACTCTCCCGATCATCTTGATGTTTACAGCATGACTACACCGTTGCATTACTGCAGTAACCTTTGAATAATCAGCCGGCCGTGCATGCCCTTGGTTGAGGACTTGCAGGATGTCACACTGATTCTGTTGCCAACCAGTGCTTCATTGGTAGCATTAACTTGATGGAACAATTTTTTTTTTTTTTTTTAGATCAGAGAATATGAACAACTTTTTTTTATTCTGTGTGAGAAACCTCTTTTTAGTTTTGATTTTATTGATCATTAAATCGTGTTGATGATGGATTTAAGATGGACAAACAGTGTTGAACAATGCAACTAAAATGAGTGGTACACTACAGTGCTTGTATTGCACGGCTACAAAGTTTTCATTTTGATGCAATGACGCATTTGTCACAGATCTGATTTTATGCTTACCTAGTGTGTAACTGTCAGAGCATATTAGCTGTTGACTGTCATTGTAGCAGTAGAACTAATCACACAAGTTAAAGGATTTTGTATTTAGAGTTTTCTAAATGCACACAAAATGAATTTATATTCAGTAATGATCTGTTCTTTTTTTTGATAGATATGTGCATGTGTTTTAGAACAATAAATTCTGTTACATTATATCTTGCTTCATATGATATGTTGAAATTGGCCTGAAATAAAGTATATACTTTGTGGTAATATTTCCTTATGTCGTCATGTATTTCATTGTATTAAAAAAAAAAAAAAAAAACGGTATAAATACACGTACATATCTGTACTACCTTTACACGGAATTTGACTCAGCTTCTCATGATATACTGACACAAAAAACAGATTACAGAAATACAGACATACAGCTAAAAAATGGAACAACAAAGCTGAATAACGAGGGAAAAATAAACACATATACATATAAGTTTGTGAACATGTGAAGATATATAGATCTATATGTATAAAACAATGACCAATGACCAAGAGTATACAATGCTTAAATACAAGTGAAGGGTTCCTGTAAATTATAGACAAACTGTTCAAAAAATACACAGTGAATGCCTTTAACTGTGCTCAGTATCTTAAAATTGGCTGTTTTATATAGTTCCATATTACAGCATAAACATACACATATACAATACAGTAAATCGGTGTTCTAGAAGTTTTATTTTGAAAGTGTTCACCGGAAGTGCCTCGCATATGATGCAGTTCCTCTCTATTACCGCTGGAGGAAAATACAACGCCTCTGTCTATTAGAAAGGCTTTGTTTTGAATATTTTCCACACACGTATTACAGCGTGATCGTGTCTGCCCGGTTACTAGTGAGGTCAGCAGGTATGTGTGACGTTCACCAGAAGCTGCTACGGGCCAGGCGATACGATCATGAATGAGGGAGTGGTGTTACTGCTTACTGCTAGCAAACTACGAGTAGCAACTTCTCTGGCGCTGTTTACTATTGTAAACATAATCACCTGATGATTGACGTGAATTTACAATCGAGTGAGTGCCCTCTTGTGGTCATGCGGAAGAACTGCAAAATGAATGTCTTCAATACGCATCAAGCATATTTTCACCGCCGCAGCCGAGCTGACATTACTGATACTCCAGTGGCCTCCAAAGAACAGCCTACATGCCTTTGGCTGCCATGAGGCGCACACCCTGCACAGATTTTTGATTTCTTGATTATCTTTCAAATTGTAAAGACGCCAAACAGGTATATCAGTCAGTTGGTAAAACTAATAGCCTAGCACGTAGCTAGCCGACAATTGAGCTACACAGAGCTGAGTTTAATGGTCATGACACTGCCCTCTTGTGGACAAAGGGAAGACTTGCAATATAAAACTAACCAAACTAACGTCAATCCATACACTTTCGGTAAATTATTTCTCCGTTACCAAACTGAAACAGTCTGAAATAAAAACTAACTATCATGAATTGACCATGTTAACAGTTAACCTTTCATCATCACTTCCGTTCTCGTCTCTGCTCTTCCGACCGAAATTGCATAAACTCAGCAACACAAGAAAAAGTTAACATGACGGACTAAGTTTCTATTTCTTTGTCTTCATCATAGATTTTATGATTATTTATTGTTTTCGAACTGAGCAAAACTGGACACGAATATGAGGTCACGCCGCGATAAATTTTGGGTTACTGACATCAACAAACTTTTCCGTACGTCGCCATATTTTGAGGATCCGCAGCAGTGAATCAGAGGTCCAGGCTAGCCATCAGTAGCCTTGCTAACGTAGGCTAACGTTACTACAACGAGTGCCCTCTAGTGGTCAGAGTGAGAAACTACAACCCCACAAGATAAGCGTCAAGGCAGCTATAATAACATACCTGTACTTCCGGTTAGTAAATTCAAAATAAAGGTTAAACCAGGGATGTAGTTACGCACGGCGGCCACAAGAGGGCAGTGCTTTCATGTCAACCATGAGCTGTATCAAATGGCTTTACACAGTTTATTAGTTTAATTTACTAATTTGCTTGTGTGTTATATACGGATCCAATGCCTGTTTGTTGGTGTTGCTTGGCAAAAACTCAAATGCTAAACGTACAACACCTTCCGTTGGACACTGTCGAAATATAACTCAAAATAAACATGTAGTAACACTCGACCGCAGTAGCATCAGGGCAGATAACAGCGTACCGACCCGGTCCGTTGCTTACCTGATGTAGAGGCTGTGCTCAGAGGACTTGGATCACGCGTGGACAAAAAAGAACGGACTTCAGCTCTCTTTGATCTGCTCTTCATTTATTAATATGTTAACTTTTTTTTCGTAAACCTTCGGGCAAGCGAGGCAAACCGAACCAGTGGGCACGTGGGTGTATACATTGACATTCCTGTAATTAGCCCCAGTTCATAACATCTGATCCCGGATCCATGACTATACTCAAGGGTATTGTAGTCTTTTGGCACACATGGACTACAAAAATGGAGGTGAAGGATTCACTGTATGAGGAAAAAGGCAAAATTTTCATTTTTTTTTTAAATTCATAAATGCAGCATAAGGATTGATCAGTGTGAACCGGCAGTGTTTTTAAACACTATAACGATTACACACGTGATCTTTCACCACTCCTTTCTTCTTCCTTCATAAATGCCGAGTATTGTTCGAACCAACTCTGAGCTTTGTCACACTTTCACCAAATATCACAAACAAATATAAAAGTGTGCAGAATACGTCAGCAAATACTTCCAGGATGTTTTAAACACTTTTGTGATATATATATATAAAAGCACATTAGGCGGCAGTGAATATGATCATATCGCACCAAAACAACAAGAGGGCAACATCAGTTCCTCTAACATTGTTCAGAGTGAACAAATTTAAATGCAGAATGTTATTTTCATTAAGATACCAATTTCTTCTTTTAGCCAAATGTTAGAATAAACATGATCCTGCTCCATCATTGTAATACAACAACTATATTTTAACAATGTGATACAAGACACAGAGAAGTGGCTTTTTATAAATGACAAACCAAATCTCCACAAATGAAAAAATCAAACAAAAACAACAGTTTTTATGTATTCATTTATTCAAATCAATTTTATTAATTACATGTATTATGATGTATCATTACTATCCCAATAATTATTAAATATCACATGAAAAAAAAAACTAATGGTTACATCATTTGAATTGCATCAGAAACTACCACAGATGAAAAAGCTTGAACGATAAGTAAGAAAACATCTGTTGTGGCAAGATTCTCTGTGTGTACGGTAGCAAAACGTCTCAAGGTAAATGCCGTTTCATGCTAAATAGTGGATGCAGATTTAGAAACTTAACTTGAAAGCAACACAGCAATGTTTTCTCTTCACAGTGTGAATTTGGTATTTTCATCCTATACGACAGCACGACAGCATAAGTATGACGAGGAGACCACAAAAACGGTGACTGCAAAGAAAAACAGACTGTTGGCCAATATACCAGGAATAAAATATGCTGAGTACTAAGGACAGAACACAAATTCCTTTCACAGTAAATACAATACAAAACAATACAGTATACTTGGATAACAAATAATATGAGTTTATAAAATTCCTTTTTTTAACATTATTTTAAAAATGTTACCCCTTACATGTTACATCCATAACCTCTGTAATTTCAGCTGCGGGTCAGTTTTAGCAATGTGACCCACATTCACGAGTGACTGCCCAGAATCTCATCCAAATTTATATCTTTCATCCAATCGTCGTTCCCAGAGCCAGACTTGAGCAGAGAGTCAATGAAGTCTGAGTCCGTGTTGATCCCTGGTACTGTGTTGTCTCCCTCGGGGAGGAAGTCAAAGGTCAGACGGTTGGCCCGGTTGTTCTGGTAGCTGCTGGTGCTGGGACTGGGCTCTGCAAAGTTTCCTGCTGGTACCCTCTGTTCAGGAGAGGCCTGGTTCAGGTTTCCCACTGCTGATGGAGATCCCATCATTGGCTGGCCTGGTCTCGGGCCTGTGTCTCTAATCGAAGGGGTATGAGGGAGCATCCCCATGTCTGGTGCTACCTGGTTGGGAGGGCCGATGTGTCTCTGTTGGTACGGGTGGTTTGGCATGTCCAGCTGCGCACCCTGAGACTGGAGCGGGTTGGGTAGCCGCCTTACATTGAGTCCGGTTGTCACTTGCTTGTTGGCTGAGCCCCAGCCCATGTTGACATTTTTCATCAACCCTCCGAGTCCCTGTCCCGGCACCCCTGAGGAGTGCAGGTCAGCTGCTGTTCTCGGGTGCTGCACGCCTGATACGCTGTTCATCCCAAAAGAGTTTCCATGCGTGTTTGGCCCCAGGAACCTGGCTTTATTTTGATTTAGTCCAATGCGATTCTGATTGTTATGCTGCTGGAATTGGCCAATGCAAGAACTCGGGTGACAGTCGGTGCCGATACCAAACCTGCGGTCCGATGGTGAAGGACTCATCTTTGAACCAGACCTACTCGGGAGGTGACAAGTCATGGTCTGCAGGTCATTCTCAGGGCCGTTGCTGGAAGCCTGGGCGGCGTTTTGACCTAAAGCGATACCAAGAAAACCTGATTACAATTACGGCTTCTGGTCAGCATTTAAAACACTCCTGACTCAACAGAAATGTACAACACCTGCAAAGATGTTTCCTTGCTGAACTCCCACCATACTCCGCGACTGCTTGTAATCAGGTGGCGGTCTTGTGAGATGACGACTGAACTGATCGTGTGTATTGTCTTTGTCCTGAAAAGGAAACACAATGTCATGAATACTGATTATTTGATCAATCAATACTCAATTCTCACAGCCTGAACATCTTATTAACTGGTGAAAGCTGTGTGATGGAGATGTAGCTTACTGAATTGCTAATGGCGTGCTGCTGTTGGTTAAGCTGCCTCTGCATGGCCTGAGTTTTGGCCGGGCCTTTCTGCTGGTTGTTGGGAGCTGGGGGCCGTGGCTGCGACTGGACTGACATGACTCCTAAGCTTCCGTTGGTGGGCAGTCTTGGACCAGGAGGAACACCCTGAGAAGAAGATGCACATGATGGTTTTACATTCGTGTCAGCGGCGCTACTTTTAAATTTTTACATTTGTAAGAGCCTGAAGATTTGAAGCCAGGTGTCAAGACAGCTGCTGTAGAAAAACACAAAACCAAAGCAATGCAATAATACGATTTGACCACTAGAGGGCAAGACGTGACAAGCTATCATAGATCTGTTTCAAAGATGCTATTCAGCCTCCAGAATGTGGTCAAGGCTACTCCCTCTGCAGATGAAAAAGGGAGACTTGGAGGGAGGCTTTTTTTGGAAGGAGTAGTGCGAGCCCTCCTCAAGGCCTGCTTCTCCCTTGATAATTGTGTCTAAAGAGAGTGGAAAGAATCCCTGAGACAGCAGGAAATGTGTGCCAATGGGGAGTTAAGCGCCAGCACCATGACTACCTCCATTTAATAAGCTCTCCTTCACTGATCACTGTGTTGTGTTTGGCAAGGAGGCATTCCATCCACTAGAAACCCATTATGCTCCTGACACTATCACACTGATTAAAACGTTGTAGTCAGCAGCACTCAAATGACATTGAGATATTCAAACTAGCATTTTGTTTGAAGTCTTGTCTGGAACGTATGCTCTCGCTGATAAGTTTTCACCATCATGGCTGTTTGAGATGTTATATGTCCTTGCTGTACACATGTTTAAGCTTTTTTAGGCAGCTGTGCAGACCAGTCAAGCTCTCCAAGTGAAACCTGTCTTTCTTGTGGATACAAGGCCACTCTCATTATGCTCAAACTTCAACCAAGTGCAAGCATTTGTCATGAATGAGGTTAATGTGCAAGTCAATATGCCCTGTGTATACAATGTCAGTCACTGTGTTGACTTAAAATGTTTCCGAGGGTGAAATGGATTAGAAATCCAACAGTGCACTTAGCAGAAGCTATTACTTAGAGGACAGATTCTTTGCAGAGGATGGATCTCTAACAGGGTGGTGACTTTGTGGTCCCCTTGAGAAAAGCTGAAAAAATAGAGGGATGTATACATATATATGCGTGTGTGTGTGTGTGTGTGTGTGTGTGTGTGAATGATAATTAATGGGGCTGAAATCTGGAGAACTGACCAGACGGGATCAGAGAACGAGGGGAGCTGAAACTCATCAGGAGCCATTTCACGAGCTAATATTCGCCTTCTCTGCCTGAGTTCAACCCACACAGCAAACCAAGCATGGCAATGAGGTAGCACGGGGACTAACACATCAAAACAGTGGTTTCTCCTGTTACTCTCGAAAGCGGAGTCACTGGCTTTGATTCACTGTATCCAGTTATGGAGACTGTGAGAAACTGTGACCATCGCAGACGTTTTCCCTGCAGAGGTACACTGCAGAGCGCTTGTTCCATCTTTGTTGTAAGAAAAACCGAACCAGGGGTGTTTTAGCATGTACAACTGAGTAATCCTCTCTGTCATCCTGATGTGTCATAAAGCTGTTTTCCATGTTTTTTCCCCCCTCTCATTCTTCACAAGCTTGTTGTAAATGAATACCACATGTGGCTCAGGCCTCAGAGAAGGAGCAGAGTGATTTAGTCTCCCATCCTGCGGCAGTGCAGGCAGCTGACAGTGATCCAGGCCCAGCCTTGCCGGCTCTCACACTGCACTTCCTCCAGTCTGGACTCATGACGCTGTCCCTGGGGAGCGCCTCGGCATCTGGACTTGGCTGCAGCTCCCTTTCCCAGGAAACAAGCACTCCCTTCACAGCACTGCTGGAGTGACCCGGTAGGCTCGACCCCCATGGCCCTGCTCTTATCCTGACTGAGGGATGTGGTGCCACAAGATCATCAACAAAAGTTGAGTCATTATTTACTGCAAGCAAACCTTCATCCTAAGTTGTAGTTGTAATTTGGGTTTGTGTATTTGCAGTAGGAAGCACACTCTATTCTGCAGAAAGCAAGGTACAAGCTTTGGTGTAAGTACTTAAATGGAAATCTGTAGCTGAAGTTAATCACTGGGATGATGAAATTGCTGCCAAATGTCTGTCTTCACTCGAAATAACAGTGTTGTCTTACGCTGAGCAGAACTACAAGTCACTCTCGATAAGATGTTGTAAATGTAAATCTGAGTGTAAATGTTTGGATATAATTAGAAACACAAACATACATTAGTGTGCTGATACAAAGGGGCCAAAAGTCAAATATCCACAAAGGCAAATCTCTGAAAGGAGGCCTTTCATTAGAGCAGGCCCAATTCCCATCGTGTAAATTAAAGCTCGGGATGAGTGAATAGCTCAAACACCTTGATTTGTGTCAGAAAACCCATTTAGTTTCAATATTTGCTGAAAATAGTCCTTTCTGCACCTGCATGGATGACTGTGTGGCATTTATTACCAGGAAATTCCAAGCTGTTTCTCTTAATTGGGAGGAAACCAACACTAAATCAAGAAAGCAATATTTCCATAGAGGCAGAAATTTGGGTTATTTCAGAAATTATAAAAAACAAAGCCCAGTAATAATTTTTAATATACCAGGATTGTCTTTCTTTTTGCTGTTTACACTGTCAGGGACGCAAAAAAAAGTCCCTTTTTCTTTCTTTAGGTTAAACACACAACACAGCTGTACTACTGATGTGAGTAGCAACACTAAATTTTGTCCTTGAAATAGCATTGCCCACCAACCACAGTGTCTCAGGTTTCATAATGCATTAGCGTATGCTGCTGGAGAATGTATTCATACTTAAAGCGAGTGAGATTTTCTGTGTGAGAGTTACAGAGTGGTGGATTTGAATTTTGACATGTTTGACTCAGCGACCGGTTATTAAACTGTAAGAAGTTTCAAACAAACCCCGGAGCTCACATCTCTGGCTGTTTTAAAAGAGGTCTTCAGCTACACTCAGTGGGAGGAAGCCTACTGCTAGTTGCTGGTGTTACACAGGGGATCAGGGCACTCTTTCAGGACCTTTATTTCTCTGGCATTACTAATTCAATTCACTGTGGGAAGAGACTAAACTCTTTTTTTCCTCTCTGTGAGCTGTCCCTTCCTCATTAGCTGGACTTTTAACCCTGTCCATGCTGGCTGCAAAAGACAAACACCATTATCGGCCTTTTTTAAACCCTTAAATTACGAGGTGGCTCTTGTTTCTTCTTCACAACTCCTACACTATCATATCCCCAGCTTCACATTTGCATATTTCATTTGTTCAAACAAACGGCACATTAAAACACAATGTCCTTGGGAAAGCCGTCTCACCAAACTGTTACCCTTAATGAACTCAAGCGCAGCCGCATGTCCTCAGCATTTTAAAGACCAGAGGTGACTGAGCTTTTACTTTCAGGCGCTCCAGGCTTTGGAAAAGTTTGCTTTTTTTAAATAATTTAGCAAAATCCATTTAAGCCTTTTTCATTATTTGAAATCCAGCTCCTCTAATTCTCTCCCCCCTTCTTTCTCATAACTGTAATTTTTAATTATGTACCGCTTTTATTGCTTCTAATTTATGTTTTAAACGTGCTACCTAAATATTATTAGTGCTTATCACTGCTAACACTACTAATAATGCCAATGTCTCATACATTCATAGAAAGCTTCTGATGAGGAATATGTTTTAAAGGGACTTCGACAAAGTTTTAAAAGCACATGCACAGCCATATGTTTTGAGTGTAAACAGCTCTATGGTATAGTGGTAAAACTGGATCCGCTTTACCCATGTGTGACGATGTATTTGTCATCGTACCTTGTTTACTTCCATGTCTGTATAACTCCCTCCCTCTCTCCTCCCGCCCTCTCCCACTCACTCAAGCACTTCCCTTGATCTGTAGAGGTTATGAGAGCTCTCTTGTGTGGCTCGCATTATCATTTCACACAAAGACAGCTACAGATACTGTTAGCGCAAAAATGAAAGAGGGGACGGTCTAAATCTCCCCAATCATAACAAATCAGTGATTCAACCTCCGGCACCAGGCTAAGCAGATTACTGTCATTTTCCACCACTTGTCCCTTGTAGCTAACAACCTCCAATTAGCAAATCCCGCTGTGCATATCTGTGCCCTGACGGGGAGCCACCATGACAAGCAGAGAAATTAGAAGTCCTGCATGTTAATCTACCATGCTCTGGCAATCTGTGTCATCGTCAAAACACTTTCAGGGGAAATACATATTCAAGGGAGTCACAACAGCAAAGGCAGCAGCGAGAACAATGAGAATAAAATCCCAAAACAAACAGCGCTGCATTGTTGCTGTTTCAGACAGCAGGTTGGCTGCTGCGAGCAAACTGAGGAAACCGATTGATGAGGAAGACTAAAGAGACAGTGAGTCTAACTGCTGTGTATCATGTTAATATAGCTTCAGCAGGAAATGGTTATCCTACATTATTTGCTTTGCATATGGAGGGTAATAAAATACACAACCAGGAAAAGAAGAAATGGAAATACAACATTTGTGTTACCTAATGTACTTTCAGCTTGTAACTCTGTAGGTTAAACTGTTTGTAATTAGTCAAAAATGTACATTTAAGTCATGGCACTATATTGTATTGTATGTCTACTATCACATATGATAGTATACTGTCGGCACGTGTTGCGTGAAAAGCTTGTCATTCTAGTGTCATCAAGCTGACTCATAATTCCATACATGATGGCAGATACACACCTGAAGACCTTGTAGTCACAGTCTCAGTGTTTTAAATGTTTAGCTGGATCCATTCTACTTGTCTGACCTTGTGAAACAGCCTTTCAAGGCCCTTTGGGTATGGTTCAAACTGTTATTAAACACAAGGCCAAATTGTTCTGAAACATTTGAAGATACAAGGTTTTCAAGAGCAATCCCGTGTAAAGGAATTGTGGAGCGAGGCCTTACCTGTCGCTGTTGTGACAGCTTGAAGGGCAGCCCTGCGGGAACAGACTTGGGTTGCAGACAGAGAGCCCCTGATGTGGAGATCTGTTGGTTCTGGAAATGGAGAGCTGAATGTGGTTGGTTCTGACTGGTCGACGGCGACTGTTGCTGCTGCTGATGGGCTGAAGTCTTGTTCACTGAGCTTGTCATGATGGGCATCGGCTGGCTGGCAGAATGGGGGGCTTTGGGGCTGAAGTGCAACGTGGGCTTTGTGCTGAGAACCTTCATGTCTAAATGATGGGGGCTACTGTGGCCATTTGACTTGAAGAGGCAGTTATTGATCCCTTTACTCTGGGAGCCAATCCTCTGTTGGCTGAGCGGGGCCGGGCTGGAGACCTTGTCCTGGGGGAAGGCGCTGGTGGAGCTCATGGCAGGAGTCCAGCTGTTCAATCCCGCAGGTGGCGTTTGGTGGTGGTGGTGGAGCAGAGAGCTCGGTTGCTGCTGGTTTGCTGCCATCTGCTTCAGCTGCTCTGCGTGAGATATTTCCGGCCAGCAGGGCATGGTTCTGGGCTGCCCTGCCTGAGTATTAGCTTTCTGTGACGTGGTGGTAGAAGAGGTACTGGTCAATGTGAAAGAGGGCCCTGCTGAGGCTGGTCGAAGCTGCGGCGAGCCACCATGAACCTGGCCAAAATCTGGGGAGTGCTCCATCTTTATCGGCTTCTCCATTGGGGAACACAGACTGGCCGCCGCTCCTGCTGAGCTTGGCCGACCTAGCTCCAACCCGAACGTATCGTCCTGCTTCAGCATCTTCTCAAACTCCAGGTCATTGAGCGTGGGCACTGTCTTTGTCAGCTCATCAAAGAGATCTTGGAGCTCTGGGTCAATCTGGCCACCACCTTCATCTTTGAAGTCAAAAATCATCTCTGCGTTTGACTGGCCACAAGACTGGACCTCGATGGGCTCTTTTTTCATTTCCTTCAGGGTCATGTTGAATATGTCTGACCCCGCTCCATGGGGCATCATGTAATTCTTCCTCTGCATGCCCATGGTTGAGGACCCTTGTAGAGAATGAGACTGGGTTAAGCTGTGGTTGCAGGGCCCATGTCCCAGACCACCAGTATCCACGCGGACCCGCTTAAAGTCTGATCCAGAGAAACCACAGGAGAGCCCGTTCTGCTTTGGTGTGTGTCCTGGTGCATGTCCCTCAATCTTCCTTCGCAAAGATCCTTGAAGCTGCGACACACAACAGAAAGGAATTTTAAAAACACGTAGAAAATAGAAAGAAAAGATTTCAATGACTTGGTACCTTCACCTCACCTTCATTTCATTTCATTTCATTAATTTACTTAAGTGTTTCACAAAAAAAGACCTCCATGGTAACAGAGCTGAATTTCAATAGAGGACTAACCCTAAAGAAAACATTTTCATAACAAGACTTTAATTATTCCACTTGATTTAGAAGCAGTCTTGTGAGCCAATTTAAATCATGGTGATACTTCTGAGGATGGGTGCATTAAATTCTACATCCAGCTCAAAGTATCACCATGTAAATTAATCCAATTTCACAATTTGCTCCAAGGCCTGTAGATGCTGTACACTTGACCAACTTGTGAAATTTAGGAAAATTGCTTTTATTAATAGAGTGTTTTCATTTAGTAGAATAAGGTTCGACTCCAAGTCTCAAATTCAGTATTTTGACATAAATGAGTCCAGTCACATCATTTTGTAAGATCAAGCCGATACATTCAGATGAAACATTCAAAGCTTTCATATGTCATTTTCTTTTGACACTTGCAATGCAGCGATGAGGCAAACGCTGCTGAACCATTTAGAAAAATGTTTTGATATAATGTAGTTTGAGCGCAGAGCATGGGCTGAGAAGATAGCTAGGAATCTGATACAGCTGACAGACCACAGAGAGAAGAATAGGGTCTTTGTTTCCCTCATTTGCATACATTATATTTTCTTCCATTGTGCTTCGTTAGATAGCGGAGTTTCACCTTTGCGGCTGAGATTCTGCTTAACATGCTGGTGCAGATGTCTGACTTCCTTTTGTCCTATCCCCATGCATGTCTTCATTTAAAGTAATAAGCACATAGCCATGACTCACAACTCTAACCTCTCAGTAACACTCCATGAAACCGAAGCATTAAAAACCCTAACAAAATGACTTTTTGTTGTTAAGATTATTTAGATTTTCAGGAACTAATATCATCACATCAACAAAATAATGGAGTTTCTTGCCTCACGTGTGCCTTTGAGTCATTAACAACAATCCACTGAGAAAGATATGGTCTATCCAGTGGCGATCTCAGGCAAACTGCTATATACACATAAAAATGACTGATTATCTGACCACGTTTTAATGTGGTGCCTGCATGGAAAAACAAAATGGCTCTGATTGTACACCAACCTGAACACAGGAGAGGAGTATCAGTGTGTTGCATATTTCACTGTGGGAACAAATTTGAGTCATTTTCCACCTGCTGGCACACATTAGATTAAGATGATTCATAGCCTGAGGGTTTGGAGTGAATCCTGCAGTTCACTACATTTCTACTCTGTTCGTGTCTGTATTACTTGTGCTAATGCTCTTAACAATTGCTCAGAGATACATCCTCACATTTTAATCAAGGCACAAATATCTCTGTGACTCACCAAGCCTCCTTTATTAAAGCTAATAAGTGTGTGTGTGTGTGTGTGTGTGTGTGTGTGTGTGTGTGTGTGTGTGTGTGTGTGCGTTTCAACATATTGAATGGATGTGGGTGGATGATGATGATTATGTTGATGGTGGTGGTGTAGCACTGAGAGGGGGGAGGGACACTGAAATGATCAATTCTATTCAGAATATCATAACAGAGGCTTTGCACTTAGCCTAATCAGAAACTGTTATACTTAATATTAGTGCAGACTATTTTCAAAAGCATGATCGCAAACAGATAGATTGATTGTATTATTAAAGCAGGAAAATCAACACTTGAAACTTGTTTGAGCTGCATGACAACGACCAGTGTGAAGGCAGAGGAAAAACCAACTGCGTTCAGCCAAAGACAAAAAGGCAGTTGGGATGCGACTAATGTCAAAGTCAAGCAAGAGTGACCAGTTTGTACTGTACTGCAGCTGGAGGCATAACCCCATTTCAAAAATATTGTTGATGGTGCATTTACAGACCCCCTGCTATCTGAAAATGTAAAAAAAAAAAACCCATCAGATATAATGACAGTCATGTAATTATGGAGACACATTCAATTTTAATTTGGAAATGCTCCATAAGTTCATCTACAGAATGTCTCCAGCTCCCTTTTGCCATCTTCTGTGAGATGCAGACTGTTAAACACTGTGCCTCTCCACAGAATAGTGGACATCTGTTTTTCTCCAAATGCAGATGAAAACAGGCCTTCCAGTGTGTGCAGCTCATGCGCACGTTCTCTCGTTCCACAGGGCTGTTTCTGGAGAAGACAGACAGGAGTACTCCTCATGGTTCAAGGCACTGTCTGAGAAAACACATCATGAATAATGGAAAGGAAAGTGGATGGTTGCAAAAAGCCATTGTGAGACAGGGTTGCCTCACTACTGCCTCTGTGCCATTTGAAAATGGACTCTAGTCAAGAGCAGTTCTTCGTTCAAAATTCAAAGCTGAAGCTTCTCAAGACTTTGTGAAAGGTAAAATCACTGTTATGTGTGCATACTGATACAATCTTCAGTTGGTAAGAAAGACTAACATCGAAGCTCTAACGCTCATTTTTTCTTATATTTCCAACAAATAGAAGACCATCCTGTTCTTTCAGTGCTCAGTGCTCAGAAGCAATGGCCTCCTAGCTGTCCTGAAATCCTCATGACAGATCTCCAAGTGATCTGAAAATAGATTTTTTGATTAACATTTAATGAGCTTAGAAGCTCTGAATCACTTTGAAAGTGACTCCTGCTACATGAGAGGTTCAGACGTATGCATTATATACTGATGATTTTAGACATGAAAGCACAAGTGCTTATGCTCCTTTTCTGTGTTGTCAAAATGTAATTCACCATCGGTAAAGGTCTGGGTTACCAGTGAGCACAATGTTCATTTAAGATTTTTATCAATACAAAACAACAAAAGAATCTATTTTGCTAGAAGTTAGAAAATTTCTCATTTAAACAGGAATGAACATGATTTCACTGCTTTTAAAGATTTTAACAGGATGTACTTTTCTGTGGCATCCACCCATTCTACTGGATGTACTTTAATTGTACAACCTGTAGACATAATTTCCCTGGAAATCATTTTAATAAGCGAATCAAGGATGGATTGGATTTTTGAGAATAACCTTTTCAATGCAGCTTATTGATGCCGTTTTACTGGGGCAGTGAGGAACCTGACCTTGGCCCTGTCAACAGAAGCTATCTATTCCTGAGAGCTGCAGGGCTGCTAGCTCGTGTGTCAAGCTGAGCAGTGCGGTGATGCTGAGCGCTGTGGATGGGGCTCCGGGTGAGCCATCACAGGGATGCAACACCAAGCCTCCTGGTACAATCTGTCAATCCTGTGGCACAGCCCTCAGAGCCACGCACGCTTGAAGGATATATAGGTTTGAGAGCGTTCGAGGGTTTTGTGTTTGAGTATGAGAGTGCGGCTCAACAAAAGACCGAGCTCGCCAGCCTTTAATCTATTCACCAGAGCCCTGAAACATGTTGCAATCCGCTCCTGCGAGAGTTAGAAACCTTCCTCTCGGCATTTGACATGGAAAGAAAGTCCCAAAATAAAGGAATAAATATGACTATTGTGTTCCTAGGGAGACATAATATTTATGCGGTTCTGCAGGTTGCATACTGTTGCAAGAGGGGATTTCAGCTCGTTTATAGCCAGATAAGAAACAAGAGCCCAAAGAATAGTGCCAATGATCAGCTGTCATACAAAATTCAGCTATCTGCTTGCAGAATCCTGAGAAAGTGTAGAGGGCTGAGTTTAATTATAGGTTTTCTACTCGCTGTCTAAAGCTGTAAGCCATAATAGTATATTCAGAGAAATTGAAAAGAAGATCCTGGTTAACTTGAAATTTTGTCTTATTTAAAGGAAGGTAAGGAAGCTGTGGCTGAGACTGTATGTGCATTCACAAGGAAATTTATAGTTTCAGTCAAATCAGGTCGGGGGGGCGTCACCTTCTGCTTTGTCTTTCCTGTAAACTGTTTTCCTTTTTTAAACCTAGTTTTTCAGTTTGAGTTAAGATTTAATCTAAAGGCAATATTTGCAGAGCACTAAGAATAAAAGAAATAATATCACTCTGAGGGGTGCATGGAGGCAGCAACAAGCAATTATAACTGAAAGTATATCTAAAAAAAATATGCCACACCAGCTTATATGGTGTGTGGTTATGACAATCCGGCAGGAAATGCTGAACTACATATCTAGTGAAGCAAGGTTTAGACAACAAATTAGGTTCCTCTTGGAGATCTTGGCAGCTACTTTTAGCATTAAATTAAAACAATTTTCAGCACGTTTTGGTGGATAAATTAGTGGCTGACAAAATGATAAAATCAGTAGACTTGATCCTTTTTCACACAGCAAATTATAAAATATAGGCATATATTTGGAATATAACTCATATTCCCTCAACAAAAGAGGTATATTTAATCTGTTTCTACAGGGCATGTGCCATAAGGTTGCACAGGGATGTGAGCATAGGTTCATGGTGTGCTTCCCTAATCAGGCTGGCGCGTGTTGGGACGAAGCAGCACACTGCAGAGATGGGCTACTTTTGGCTCATCAGCACTTTGCATCCCCACACTTCCTGACACAGTTGTATTAGATTGAGGCTGCCCTCCAGAGAGCAGGCAGGAGAGAAGGATGAGCAGCAGCAAGGAAAAAAAGGAGAGGCAGCTTTGTGGCAGCCTCTGGGAAATGGGAAGAGATGATAAGAGCTCCTTTGAAGAGAAATCATCCATTATGTTTACTGAAGGCAGATTTTTTTTTAACAGTTAATGTAGCTCAGCTCCAACATTCCATGGAGAAACTTGCTATTTTAATAAAAGGCAGCTTGCACACATAAAAAAAACCCTTTTGGAGACACTTCCCATTCAAATATCAGCTCTTTTTCATCCAAATGCACAGATTAAAAGCCAGCATTCCAATCAGCCCTTGCTTTGGCATGCCCTTTGTTCGGAGTCAAGCTCATGAGTTCAACGTGCTATCACAGAGGTTAAGGGAGGAGGAGGAGGCAGCTCAGAAGATATGCTTGGGACGCTGAAGAAGATAATGGGGCCACCTCAAAACATGTTGTGAAGATTCTCCATAACAGAGATGGCTTTCACAAAAACAGAACAGTATTTTAAGAGTTTATTGCAACATTCAGTCAGTTATTTGCAAATGGACCTCTGAGCTTGTTGGGTTGAGAGACACTGCAAAAATTCAATGATTGTATTTGTACATACAGCCACATGTGTCACAAAACATCCCACATTTGTCATGTAAGGAGGCTAACAGTTGTCATTTAATTAATACACAGTATTCCTTTTATCCATTCACAGCTCTATCTATCTTCCTAGCCTAAAGGGTTACCTTCTCTGCCTCTACCTGCTGAGAATTAAAAGTCTAAGGCCGAATCCCACAGCTTCGTGTTTGATTTCACACCTGTTAAGATTTTCATATGAGAAGCAGAAAATATGGAGAACACTGTGCAACTAGCTATAAGACAGTATAACACAAGACAGAATCAGAAGACAATGACAGTATAAATTTCTATGACACAAGCAATGCTCTGCAGTCACTAATCAATGCACACCCATTACAGTCATGAGGGTCCTGAACTGACGGTGAGTGGACAAGGTATGAAAAGCTGCTCCTGGATAGTTTGAGTCATTAATCATACTGATTTTCAATACAAATATATCGTATCCTGTTTAATTATCTAAAACACAAATTATTCTTGACCTGGCCAGGTAATTTAAATGGCCTATTGTGCATAACATTCATTGAGTATATTCTCTTGTAATGTGCAAGGGTTCGAAATCTGTGCTTCCTCTCTCTCAGATTCCCAGGATGGAGGATAGCAGTGAAGTGATCCTGGGAACAAATATGGGTGTGTGAGTGTATCTAGGAGGGGGAAGGCAGACTCTGTCAAGACATCACCGCAGCACCAGCTAGAGCACGCCACTGCAGACGTACCATAGGTCACCAACATCGCAGTGACAAGCCGTCACATCACATCACCCATGGCCATGTGGCTCACAGAGCTCCTGACACTGCTGTCACCTCTCATCTACATGTCATTCTTAACCACAGAGACATTTACTGAGGACGACTGAGGGCTCCCCGGACTAAGGAGCAATCCCGTGCAGCATACATCACTGTAGCTTCCAGAGTAAAAGGGATCCCTTCAATAAATGATTTAAACTAAAGGATCTGTTCAAATAACAGGCCACAATACAATGAGCAATGTGAAAAATCATTTCCAGGTTTAGCTTTCACATCACGATCTAACGCTGTGGCCACAGCATAATGTTTCCTATTAAGGACAACTGCCACCTTTGTCTTCACTCAGTAATTGTAAAAGAGAGAAAGGTGATGAGCAGGAAGACATCCCACCATTTAACCAGTCACAGACAGCCATACAGCGCCTTCCCGTCGACTTCGTATCGGCTGAGCTGCTGTTATGGAGCAAAGGGTTTAATTAAGTGGTGACACAGGCTTAAATTCTCATTGGTCCAACACTCTATGTGCTGGAAACACCCTCTATCAACTCTTACTGTTCCAATCCACATCTAAAGTGCTAAAATGAAAGGACATGATGTAGGATCTACGATCCATCATGACGGGTTTCTTTAAATTGGTATATGTGTGCTGTGTCTGTTGAAGAGATAGTTTGGGTTTTTTTGAAGTGGGGTTGTATGAGCTACTTATCCATAGTCAGTACATTACCTTGAGAGTATATGGCGGTCGGCACAGGCCTAGTGTGGAAAAGCAGCAGGAGTACCGGTATAGGAAGCTATGCAATATACACCTGTGGAGGGAGGCAATAGCAAAACGTACGTACGCCGCCTAAAAAAGGCCCACCTAAAACAATCAATATCAGTTTAAGTGTATGCTACATTTAGAACATAGCATACACTTACGGCTTCAGTTTCCCGTCAGAAAGGGCTGTCTGACGGCAGGGAAAAGCAGTGAAAATATTCAAAACATCGCTTACACTTGAAATGATGGCACGGCAGTACATTGCTTAGCTTCCTACTGGTGCTGGGGGCCGTATTACACTGACTGTGGGTAATTACCTCATTCAACCCCACTTCAAAAAACTCAAACTATCCCTTTAAATGTGAGAGGCAGGAGGTAAGGAACAATTTTCAGGCTGGGAAACTGCTTGAAGGTGTGGGAAGGTTAACATAAATCAGAACATTAAAGGATTCTTAACGGCAAAGGCTTAAGAATAAGAAATTATCAATCACTGCAGACACAAGAGGTCAGTGTGAGCAAGAAAAAAACGAAAGAAAAATCCTCAAGTCAACAATCCAAGATGTTAGGATTAGCTATTTATTACATTAGAGAAAGTAAATCAGGATAATAAAACTGACACCTGGGTCTTCAGGCAGTCCAGAGTTATATGAGGTTGGTTCACGCATTAGGTTGCAAAATCTTTTTAGTCTAACTATCACATTACACAAAAATGTAACGAGTGCAGAGCTGAAACTAACACCTGAAAACTCCGCTTGAGATAGCAGACAATCTGATGATTTTAGCTTCTCTGAAAACAAATCCCTTGTTTAAAAGGTCTAAAGCTCTCCTAGAATGTTTGTACCCTTAAAAGGCCATTGCCACACAACCACAAGTACCTTTTCCCCAGCAACCGTCAAACACAAGGCCTGCCTCCGGTCATGCCACAGGAAAAGGCCCATAAGCAGGGAACAAGTTCCCTTCCTGTTTTCAAAGACGATTCCTATGGCATGCAGAGCTGTTTCCTGCTCGCTAGGCTCATTTCACCATCTCAAACATCTGGCTGCTCTTCAGCATGCAGCTGCAGCACGGTGAGAGCCAACAGTGCCACTGCTGAGTTGAGCAACACAGTCCTGAGCCATTCCAGTCATGTCTCTGGCCACTAGAAAGAAAACCATCATCTAGCTTTACTAGCTAATGCGAGGTATGAGAGTAGGGTGCATTATTTAGAATCTGCAGTAACTACTGATGAGACGATCTTTAATTGTACCATATTTAGGCCTTTTAAGCTGTTTATGTCCTATCGCTCAGCTGTTTGGATTATGAATTCCTTGATGCTCCCTTTCAAGCACAGTGACTGTTGTTCCAAATCAGGAAACAATATTCCTCAATATCTGATGTGATTGCAGCAAAGTGCTTTTTAGCAGCAATGCTGTGGCGATTTCCCAGTGAAACAAGGATCCATTTTATATCCCGTGGGAAACCTGGGCTGAGTGGTTAATGCTGTGCTAATGCTCCTTCACTCAGCCAGGTCTTGATAAGCCTCATGCTTTTAGAGACGGGAAACACATTTAGTGTTTTAAACTGCTTCAATGGAGAAAGCTTGGAAAAATCCACTGGTTGAAAAGGGTGTACTTGTTGAGTTTTGTCATCTCTCTCAGCTTTCACTTGAATTACACACACATGCATTAGGACAGGCGAGCAGTCACACTAATCCGCACTCATACTCTGAAACAATTCTCTGCTAGTTCAGTTTGAAAAGGGACTACTGCAGCTAGAAAGTAAGAAGAAAAATATAAATGAGTGGGAAGCTTTGTTTGACTCCCACTCCTATCAGTTCTGACATTCCAAATAAGGTCTGTGTGGACCGACGCTGGCAGAGACGGACACAGAAAACACTGCAGAGCTCTCACAGACTCCAACCAAGGAAGAAGTGTGTGCGGTGGGGGGAGCATTGGGGGATCATGGTGCAGAAAATATGTGACCTCTAAAAATTTATCATCAGCCTGACATTTCCCAGAAGGACAAAAAAACAAAACATCACATGATACTGATATATCTTAGATATCAGTTAGATACCATCATCCACAAATAAACAGCAACAAGCAAGTCAGTTCATTTCGAAATAATAGATAGCTTGGTGTAAAAAAAAAAAAACAATTGGTTTTCACACTGTTGAACTGGTAAAAAGTCTATGGATTGAGTCTGACTGCCACAAAACCAAGGGGATCATCAGGTAGAGCAGTAAATTAATAACTGCACTAGGTAACTTTGCACATTGCTGACTCCAAATGTTGGTATGACAGTATAGTACTGACTGATTTCAACCTAAATACAAAGAAATCATGAGTGTTACAAACCCATACAAGCTTGATAATCCCACTGCATGCTTGATACATCACCAAACATCAGACCAAGTTAGAGACTAGCTGGTGAAGGAAGTGTAACATCAAGCAGCTGAAGAGCCACAAATCCTTTTTTCCTGGAGGTGGAGACCAAACAGAGTTACATAGAGAGTGAACACTTGTCAGGTAGCCAGAAACATGAAATTAAATGCTAATATGGAGGTCTGAGTAACCAACAGATTGGTCATTTTAGCTTTGTAAGGTGTTAACATGTCAAGACTGTGATCAAAATTGATTAGTACAGCTTTACATTTTGACAGGTCGCTTCCTGTGCACATAAAAATACCACCTGAACAGCATTTTAGCATTTCATTTAACAGCCCTTGTCTAATGCTGCTCCAGCGTTAAGTGAAGGCTAAAAAGGTCAGTCTTCATCTCAACTGTAAAATGTGTTGTCTCCAACATATGCAGAATAAAAAATACATTTCATTCAGAGAGCTTTTCCGGCCCTGCCGGTACTGAGCTCACCACTGTCAGTGCAAGTGGTGGCTCTCACAGTGGCTGAGAGAGTTCAAGGTTGCTGCACAGCCTATGTCTCTGAGCAAGTTTCTGCATGTAGGCAGCTCTTGTCTGAGACTAAGTGGGCCTTGTGAACCAGCGCTTTAGGTCTTTTTACATGTAGCAGCAGGTAAGAGAGTCACATTGTGCTCTCAGGTAATCTGTCCAAGTGGAAAAAGACAACTTTCCCATGATGTGATCACTGACATTCACTTAAAGTTAGGGGAAACACTAAGCAACCATTGTGATTTCAAACTGCGAGGATTTGCCCTGATTGTGGAAAAAATTAAATCGTAAGCACCTATTTCATCCCAAAATAGCCTAAAGCAGTTGGAGGCATGTCCTCTGTATCTAGTGGTATCTGGTCAAGTAAACATCTAGTCTGCTGCTCTGAAACAGGTAAACTGCTCTAGATGATGAACATGTGTCTGTGGTTTTAACCCCTTCCCATTCATGTAAAATAAGCCTAAAATGTCCATCCGAGATATATCCTACATAAACTGAAAGTTGTTCTTTAGCGATTTGGAAGACATACATGGTTTTCGCCGCTTTTCAAAAGTAATACTGAAATTTTATCCCCATCTGCCCATTCTGTTGCAACTGGCTGGATATATACAAAAAAGAAGTGAACAAGACACAACTAAATGGACAGTGAACGCTCGAAACAGCTTAGGTGAGGGACTCACAGCCATGTGGCTATTGTCGTAGCATCTGCTAAAGTAGGAAGCACAGAATGTGGTCATGGTCCCTCTGACCAGTCTGCAGGAATGGGCTGTAGAACAACAATAACCTAACGGGACAGAGGCTGCCACATGGAAGATAAACTGGCAGACTGCAGTGATAGTATAAGTTGGAGAAATTGGAGCAGGAAGTGGTAACACAAGTTAATCAGTCCCTCACTTCCAGTCTACACAAGTCCCTCAGCTAGCATAAGGTTGTTATTGGAGGCTGAGCAAATCTGAACATTTCGGACATCAACAAGTAAACAAGTTGATAGGTCCATCCATGAGTCATTCCTCATCTTGTTTGCAAAACAATAGGAAAAACCTTTGCCAAGGTAACCTTATACAATGCTTAAACTTAAATACTGTTGGTAGAAATGTCGTTCAAACAAAAAGGAACATCTACCTTTAGTGTCAGTGCGATAACATTTGGGATATCATATTATACATTATGCTGCTGTCACATTAAATTACACCCTGTTAGGTCAAGGTTGTGTATGTGGAACTATCTGCATTTCCATCCCGGGATATGATATTTGGCCTGGGTGGAAGAGATTATCCTGCTTGCTTGTGTGGATTTCACAGCTCAACTGGCAAGGCATCCCTTCACTGACTAGACAGCTGTTTTTTTCCCTCGCTTTGACTACTTCAGGCAAAACAGATGAGCTCGGTGATTCAAACTCAGCCAAGGCAGTATAATAGAGGGGAACATTCCCTCTTAAAGGGAATTAATTCACTGGGAATGACAACGAGGACAAATGATGATAAACACAAGTGTCACTTTCTAAATCAGTGCTTTGAAACGCTGTTCTGGTATAATGCACTAACAATTGAAAAGTGCATTAGGCTAAAAATATTTAAATACTGTATCTTCTCTTGGTCAGTGGTCCATTTAAGTGACCATTTAAGGAAGACTTGCTCGAATGATACCAAAATTGTAAAAACAGATACAATGATCAAATATAATATTGCACATACCTTTTGCGCTAACAAGGACAAACGGTGTTATTGATCATGCTGATGCTGATCATGCTAATATTAGAGCTAGCTTTACCTAACCTGCCTATTGTTAGCCTAGCCACCACTGAGAGTCTGACTACTCCACAACAGAAATTTAAAGCCAACTAACTAAATAATACATAACAACAATGTGTGTATGTATTCCATAACAGCTGATACAGCTGTAGTGTAAATTTGTATCATCAAAACGGCGGGTCTGGAACTGTTGCATCTAGAACTGGCTGTGCAGGATAATGTTTCCATGCTTTCCTGAGAACTGCTCATCCAAACTACTTCGCACTTGACACTGCGCTTCCTAAGGTCCTCAGAAATACATCCACAAAGTGTGAAGTTGATTGGATGAACGCTTGTTGAGATAATCGAAGGACAGACATGCAAAGGAAGAGATTACTTCCATTTTAGTTTGATTAGATGTGCGCAGCCTAAACTGCTGCTAAGACGCTCTGATCTTGCTAAATTTCAATGATGTAAATTCACATCAAAAGGAGCCTGCAGTCTTAAATTTACGGCCATGGCTTAAGTTTAAGATATTGATAAACAAAAAAATAGAAAATATTCTTCAACACATGAAGATACTATTTCTGCTCTTCAAGGAGACACTCCACCCAACTAGCCCACCTAAGCAATCTGTTAAGTGAAGGAGGACGTGAAGTTAGGAAAGAGCAGGCTTCAATTAATTCATCACATCTGACCATGCCTGGCTGTAGCAGAACACAGAACACCATGCTGTTAGTTTATGGCATAAAAAGGCTGGCTTTGTTGCCGGATGTGGGAAAAACATCCAATAGACTCTAAAAAAAGCACAGGAAGGAAACTGGGGGTGGGGTGGCAGTGAGTAGCAATGGGGGTGTGGTGGTGGAGAGTGGGAGTGAGAAAGGAATGTTCTCTTCACTCTCTTTCTCCTTCTTGTTATCATGCATACGCACACATAATAACCCCACTTTCTCACTAACAGCTATGAAAAGAATGCAGCATCACAGCTTTTCTCTGTCAGTCAGCTCGGTATGGTCTTAAGTGCTGCACACAGTAATGCTCATTTTTTGGAGAGACTGACACAGTGGAAAATTGATGGAGATGACTTGAATAATTATTGATTGACGCTAATAATTAATAATTGATTAATAATTGTGAGGCAGCACTTGACCTAACACATATGCCTCCTTGTGCCAGATATAATCTAATAATGCAGTGTTTGTTTTAAGGGTCCACTTCACTAGAATATGTTTAATCAAAGTTCATTGTGGGCCAACCAGCAGACCACATGTATGATTTGCCCTAAGTTTGCCCTATTCTAAATGCTTCCACATGTTTTATAAAGATATTGTGCCTTATTTGGATTTACTCCACCCGCTTAAAAGAAGCGCCCATGTAGTTATAGGATTCACTAGCTTAATTGCTTTAAGACTCATTCCCATCTTCTGGAGGCTACATTCACCAAGTGGCTTTACCAGATGGATTAAACGTACTTTGTAATTTTTCAAGAGTGAAGAAAAGGGATAAAACTCAAAGGGGCAAAAATAACAGTTTAGGAAAATTAGGAATCCTGTCTATAATACCATGAGTGTGCACCTTTCAAGGAGAGAAGGAAGGAGAAAAAATAAAGGCCGTGCAGAGTCCCCTCATTCGGTTTCTCGTTTTTACTATGGTTTCCTTTCTCTTTTCTTTAAGCTTAAAATGCACATTGTAATGCCATCCACCACAAACTACACCCTCAAAAAATCACAATAATAATCAAGACCTTACTGTCAAAGTGATGACAACAACAATTAAAATGTACACATTTGAAAAAGATAGTATTCTTTAACATGGGTTCCATTTTTCTGGTTACTCTGTGCATTTGTCTAAACTTCTGGATCCCTGTCTCCTACAGCTGTCATCAATGTGCCAACCACACGTCAAGACTGTTAATATCTGCTCAACGCTTTCAGTGTGAGACTGCATGTTTCTGCTCATTTCCCCTTCGTGTAATCCTGTCATGGTAGGAAAACAGATTTCTCTCACTTGTCACGCAAAGAGCTCAGAGTGTTTAAATTGTAAAACATTATGCACATTTCATTACATTTCAGAATGGGACGTTTCTGGAATTGGGTTTGATCAACTTCCCCTACTGAACTTTTGTGATACACCTGCCAGTGAAGCAAAACTAGAGTATGCGAGCACTCACACCCAATGGAAGTTTGCCTTGAATTAGAGGAATTAACTGCTGGCCAATCAAAATTCTGCAGTATTACATCTGCAGGTTGGGACTTTCTTCTGATATGCAAACAATGTTAACAGCTGTTGCATTCATTTTAAGACAAACAATGTCAAAGTCATCACACTCAAAACCAACCAAATCATCACATCAGTGAGTAGACAGCTGTCCAATACATGCCACAATCAGCACAAGCTGAAATTAGTCCACCAAAACACACAGCGCCTCTGTCACCGTAGGCCTGCTTCCTGTTAAAACCAAATTGCAGATGATTCGACAGGGCAGATAAAGACCAGAGATCCTCCCCTGGTTCCACCTCCTGTGTGTGCTGTAGATGCAACAGCAGTGTCTGTGTGCCTCTCGGCAAGGTGGAGGGAGAGCAGGCGCCGGGGCATAGCTCAGCACTGTGACACCTCACCACAGCACAGCACTAACACAAACATTCCAGCTGCCACTTCTCAGCCTTATTGGCAGAGCCGAGGCAAGAAACAAGACCATCTATGTTCCTCCTCTAGACCCATACCTGACGCTCCAGACATCCTGGTCTAGCAGTCTGAAACAACTGAACTGGGATTTGACAGTTGTGGGATTTTTAAGAAAGGTACAGCACCAATACATATATTTTCTAAGCAATTGATAACCAGAATATTGTGATTGATATTTAGTTACTTTAAATCTGACCATGTCAACACCTAATAATGACAGGGATTTAGTAGTTCCCTGAGATTTCACCTGAGATCATCAGAGCATCGCTACAATGACATCAGACTAAGCAAAAAAATTAAAGGTCAAACGATCTGACAGCTAACAAGGCAAAACAGTTTGGCCAGATTATCTACTGTTCTTTAAATAAATAAGGCAGGTACAACATGTCAAAGTTTGATTATGATGGATGATGATAATAATAACAACAATAATAATGTGATGAGTAATAGTTGTATTGTTTGCCTTTTGTTTTCCCCCAAATAAGTTGGCTAAGCTGGGGGTTTGTTTAAAATCCGTCATGTTTCTTTCCCAGTCTGAGTCCTTTTTAGCAATTTTGTCACATTCACATATCAGCAATGATTTCGGCGAGAACAATATTATCAAAAGAAACTGTGGAAGCAATAGCCAAAACTATGAAAATAAGATCTGAAATGTAATAAGCTGGAAAAATCCTGGAAAGTCTGTACTGAAACCCAAACTAATTGCGTGGTTTAAATTGGCTGGCAGCTCCGTGAGGCAGGGTGATGCAGCGGTGCCGTCCATGACACTCCAAGATAAAATCCTGCCACACTGCTCTGCAATGACTTAACTAGTCAGCTATCTAAAAAGAGAAAATACCAAATCCCTGAATCCCTATCAAGCTAACAGCACTGAAATGATCTGATATTTAATAATACACCAATAAAGGCTCACTAGGTTGGATTAACTCTAATTCAAATGCTCATGTTAAAAGATAGGGCAGCGTTCACCTGGTGTATATTATTGTCACTGCTGAGAAACTAGAGACAAAAACTGCAATTATGCATATTTGTGCTGGTTTTGCTATTAGTTCCTGATATTCATCTCTAAAACATTGGCAGCAACATTATTTCAGACATGCAAACGTTGTCTGTGTCAACTATGTTTGTGACTTTCACATTTCATGTATTTCACATCTATAATATTCCCCCAAGGGCAACTGTAGCAAAGAACAGAACATTACCACGATGCAAATGGAGTTGAACTATGACTTTGACCCCAGAGCACAGGAGCGGGAGGGAGAGGGAGCGAGGAGAAGAAAAAGTGAATGCTTGTGCCTCTTTTCAGCACTCCGCAACTCTGGAGCCTGGGAACTTCAGCAGCTTGGCCGGGCTCTGAGAAATATCCTGAGCTGTAATGTAAACACGTCTGAACTCTGATCTAGCGTGGCCCTCTCCTCCCCCTCCCAGTTTAACCCAGCATTCTGTGGAGGGGTTTGCCAGTGACATCAGGAGCCCACTTTCTCATTTCCTGAGCGGGGTAATGACCCTGGGGAGAATAGGCTGTTTGAAGTCCTGCAAATAAAGCTGCTTTGCTCTGAACCCAATTGTTCCTCAGCAGAAGAGCGAGATGGTTGATTACATTCGGGCTTCAAATGGTTTTGTCTGATAAATATACCCCGTTATAAAACTATAAATCCATGTAAATCTGGAATAAAGAATTCAACAAAGTGAAGACGGAGTCATTAGGTTAATATGGTAACACATAAGCCGGCATCCACACCCAGTTCTCCAGTGGCAACCGTGATAATCAGATCTGTTTACAACAGCAGCTACAAGTCCGGGGCACTCTGACATATCAGGTGGCTGATTGTCAGATAAGCATGAGAACAGTTATAGATAAGCTCCTGTTTATCCAAACATCACACAACTGTCACCTCTAAAGCAAAACCTGCACAGCTGTCAAGATGGTGCACAATATGCATGCTGAAAATGAACAGAAACCAGTATTACTGGGTTAAACCAGTGTCAAGGCCGAGTACTAAACAAGGCAGCAAAGTGCCACTCGTCTTTCATTTTCTATGCAATTTCTCCCCTCAGTTCACCTTCCATGTACCGCACATAAAACACACCTGAACATGCTTGTTCCCACAGGGTTCCAGTTTCAGCACTGGGTAGCAAAGCACTTGTGGAAAGACACTCCAAGACACTGCCCTCCACTCCCCCACACCTCCCACCCCTCCCTTCCCTCTTTTTCCTCACACACAATCCTGCCCTCTCTTCAATTAAGTCAAGCAGGAAAAACCTGACAAACCTCAAAGAGCTCTCTCAGCAGAAGAAATTGCACCAGGCATGAACGGCTACCTCTACAAGGCCCCTCTGAATATACAGATGTACATAAACACGGTCCTTTCTTGCTAAGTGATTGCCTCAAGTTTCACATATTTTTTGTCTAAATTCCAGATGATGAAAGCCATGAAAAAACATGTTTTCTCAGTCAAATGGATTTAATAGCTATGATGGAGGACTAATATATTAGTCATACTAAAACCCACCATCGGGTTTAGTGGCACAAATGAGATTTTTTTGTCTTGAGGTCCACATAATACTCAAAATTCAAACAACTGCTGGCAACAACGGGAAGCATGCTGAAAGCACAAATCAACAACAAAGGGATACAGTGGGGACTTTCTAATCCAAACCTCTTGGGAATGGAGGTATTTCAAACCAGTGAAATGTTCACTTGGATGAAACACTGAAAAAGTGGGGTAACTCATATTCAGAACATGAAAGTATCCATGCATACTCACAAGAGCCTATTGCAGAGTCTAATTTGCAGTTGTAGAATCAACACGGACATTTTTTTAACACATTTTCATATTTGGTGAACTTCATCAGATTGCAGGCTAGAGTTTTAGATAAAAATCGTACACAAATGTAAAGCTCTGACTAACATATTTTCCTATTGATATGTGTCTTCAAATTGCTTGTGTTTTCGACAAACAGTCCAAAATCATAAAATATGACATTTTCTACAACTTATATATAACTTTCTATCTAATTTTTGCCTGATAAATGACTTAAACAATTATCAAAAGTGCGGTAGACTAATTTACTGTTGATCAACTATATGATTAATCCATAAATTCTAAATACATCACATTATACTTGTTTTTCTTATCACGTGAGGACAAACAATGCCAATCACATACTTGTGCTTGACCTTTTATTTATCACTACACTGAGCAGAAATGAGCACACTGGACACACAAAAACAGCACAACCTGCAGCATCGGGGAGGAGACGTTGCAAGGTTGCTGCTGATCGTGTGTTTTCTACAATGTTAACATGGTGTTTGAAGGTAAAGCTGTTGCCTTGCGAGCTCTGCTAGAGGCCACAGATCACAGCCAGGGACAGCAACCAGATGTCTATGGAGGAAAGGCTTTTAAGCCTGGACAGGCAGTTGTTCCAGTTCAACTATGGGCTAAATTTACCCTAAAGGCCAGGCGGGTGTACACCTCATGCAGCAGCAGAGCAGACCAGACCAGGCCTACCTGGACTGTTGGAGGCCTATGTTCCTCTGAGCATGTACACACTTATATTGTATCATCCCTTGAAGACTGAGGATGAGATGGGTCTACTACATGATTTCAGCAGCACTCTTCAAAGACAGATACAGCCTCCCCATAAGCTGCTGAATAAAACATGAGGTGTGTGCGGCAGAGTGGGTTGTGTGTGTGCCTGTGTGTGTGTGTGTGTGTGTGTGTGTGTGTGTGTGTGTGTGTGTGTGTGTGTGTGTGTGTGTGTGTGTGTGTGTGTGACATGGGTGGGAGGGTGGTTGAGTGGGGGAGTGGGAAGAGGGAAGGAGGATGAGGGGGTTTTTAAGACACCACTACAAGACATACCGTATAACAGATGATCCATGAATGCGTTTGATTTGACACACATCTTCACTGCCCTGCTGTCTTCCCTCATTCACATGTTCTTCTTTGTCTCTTTAGTTTGTGTTATTTTTTTCTATGAGTGTTGTTGGTGGGATGGAACTTGTTAACAAAATCTAAATTAGTCCAGAAAAGAATGCAAGTGTGCTCATTTCAGGAGGAGTAGGCAATGCAAATCTTGCCAGGTACAGAGATGTCCCAGATTCACGGAGCACTATTTCGAACACGTTGCTACTGCTTCTGCATGACACCACATTTGCTGAGCCTTGACTTTTCAAGACAGATTATACTGGATTTACTTTTTTTTCCTACTGAGATGACATTAAATGTAATCATAATTGCAAAATATGACAATGTTTTCACATGAACAGAATCAACTGTCACAGATTTCTTCTCAAAGTGGTCACAAAAAATGCAAGTGTTCTTAATTTAACAGCCACCTAACAAGACCTTTAAGTTATCTGATATTTTTCTGCTCTCCATCATTGGCTGATATAACTTGCACTGAACTCATGAAAGCTTTTACTGTACATGCACCCAGTGCCTCACTGGTCTTTTCTCGGAAAAATCCACTGGTGCACAGGAAGTGATACATGTTTTCTGGCATTAACAACATTGTTAAGAGCTGGGTAGTCAGCAATAGCTACCAAGGCTGGACAAACAAGGAAAAAAAAAAATCACATTGCACAGTTTAATCTCCTGGAGGCAGCGAGAAACAGCACTACAACAACTGCTTAGCACTGAAGATGTCCTAAAAATAAAAAAAACTCAATCTCTTGGGCAACCACTTAAAATTTCATTTTACATACTCGGACATCATCATACTAGAATTTACATTTTGTTGAAGAGCATGACTTATGCCATCATGACATTGAATAATATTAAAAGCTGCAGTTTATAAGATGGAAAATACAGTCTCTATAATATCTTTAGTAAACGTAGTCATTAACTCAAAGGGATTGAAAAATAAAGCCCCGTTGAGAAATGTCAGTCATCAGTGAACTTTGTTTTGTGCCACTTACAAATCTGGTGTCTGGGTTGGTTACCAACAGAGGAGCTTGTTGAGGCTTGTACCCTGCGCTCCCTTGAGGAAAGAGCAATCGTGATCACAAAATTTATATGTAGCTAAGTTGTTTAGAATGCATGTACGCTGATGTTATCATAAAACTATGTTTACTGGAGGATAGAGACGTTCATTTCATGCACCATTTAGCCAGAAGATGATACAGTAGCTATTAACTAAGTCAAGATCAACATACAGTCCAAACAGATGTCCTCCAGAGGCAGTAATTTCCTGAAAACTGACAAGCTACAGCCTCAGCCTTGTGTGCGACATTAACCTACCACTTCCCTCATCCTTAAAGACAAGCTGTGCTTATGCAGATCTACTTGGTGCTAAAAATTTATGAACTGCCCTCAGATAGGACTGTGGAATGTCCAGAACATAATGTTACATGGGCGTACCTTTTATAACATCAGGCAATAAATCTGGCGGCTGGTGTGTATCACTAAAAAGCTGCTGTCATGTTTGCCGGAGCAAAATGTAATGATGATTCCTTCGGTTTTTGTGGTGTCAATCAGAAGACACAACATAGGAATTTATGGATGAAGAAGTCATAATATCCACCTAAGAGACATGCCTGAAATGAACCTGGAAAGACTTAAGGAAATGTCATTTAAGGTCTCCTAACTTCAGTCACATTCCAGAGTGTACTTTACTACCATGCCAGCTGGTATCATTCTGTTAAATTAAATCTTTTGTGTTGGTGAATGGGGGATAATGCATTTATATTGGCACAAAGTAGATAACTACTCAAATCTTTAAATGTGATAAGTTTGAATCATTTGAAATGAAGTATGTATTCTACATTTCGGTGTTTTTTGTTGCAAAAACTCATTTAAATAATAGACGGCATTTTAAATACATATTGCCACGAGAAAATGCACCACACACAAGTAGAATTGGATTGATTGTAGCTGTGTTTAAACCATATCTTGGAATGAGCACTAATCCCAAATGCTAGAAGGAGGAGATTAACAGATGGCTTTACTACAGTATATGGAGGCCTATCTTAATGTCTTTTAATCAGAGCACTATGAGATGCTCGGCTCATCTCACAGCTACATTCTACACAATGAGACAAGCTTAATCACATCAGGCTTACAGTGCAGTCGTGCTGTCAATAAACAGAACCCGCAGCAATTCCTGTCCTCACTATAGCAGACTTAAAGTAAGTCAGCATTCAGACCAACTGACAGCCAGCTACTCCTAAAAGAAAAACTTTAGCCTTCCCATGACAACATGGAAGTGATCTGTGGGATGAACATGGATCTTTGCTGTATCCACAGGGTTGAGTAAAGCTGCGAGCTTCACTGTGGGTGGCCCCCACGGACCTGGGCTAATTGTTTCACATCACAGCCGAGCCTGGCTCAGATCAGACCACCGGCAGCTCTGATTCAGGCAGTTCAACAGCCAAACAGGGTATGCCAGGAAGCACTTACAGTGCACACCCCACCCCACACTCATACTCGTGCACACACTATTCTTCATCCATCATACGTGACCACAAGAGAGTACAATGAGTCTCTTTTTCTCCATGCTATTTGAGTAAGCTGCAAGTCTACTGGTCAGCTGGTAGTTATAGTTATCTCAGTGACGATGAATTAAGACGCGTGATTGTTCTGTTTCATTGTCAGCATTCGCGTCATGGTAGCTGAACAAAATGTGCTTGAAATGTTATTGCACATTTGCACAAAAAATTATACTAAGAGAGGACAATACTCGACCTTTTAAAGCTCAATGTGGTGACTTTTTGTTGTAAAACATTTAATTAGCTTTTAGCTTTTCATTTAGCTACAGAATTGTCTATTCTCGTCAATGGTGTGCCGGATAATACACTGGCTGAAAAGTGTAGTGTTGTGCAGGAAATGGTGTGTTTAATAATTATATATAATAATAATTATTATAACACTTGTCATTCTGCATGTTTGTCTTGATCGGCCATAATCTCCAACAGACTCCACTGTGTAGTGGTTTACAACCTTTTTGGTTTGTGACCCTTTAAAATGATAGAACGACAATCTACAAACCCTCATCACTATTCCATAGTTTATTCGCTCATCCAATTCATGCATAAGTTATTCTATTATCTTTCCTTGTCTTATTTGGAGAATTTTTGAAGTCTAGAAGATGAAAGTAGCAAAGAACTCTACAAGAGAAGTCTAAAGTCTGAAAAAATAAACTCAGAATTTTGTGGGGTTTTTTCTGCTTTCCTATCCTGTTAATAATCTTGCAACCTCTCAGATTTATCTAGTGAACCTTTGTGGGGGTCCTGAACCCCAAGTTGGCAACATCTGATCTGTCATCAAAATCACCGACAGCAGTTCCAAATTTTGACCTTTTGTTCAAGATCCTGTAAGTGCCATTGTGCCTTTATTGGGTCGCTCACAGTAGATAGTGACAGGAAACACAAAGAGAGAGAGGAGGATGGGATGAAGACAAAGTCCTTAGCCAGATTCAAACAGGGGACACAGCAGTTTTACAGTTTGTGTTTTAGACCACTAGATGACCAGGCTGCCTCCAGCTCCTGCTTTTTACAAAGAGCTGCTGCCATGTGGTGGACACAGTCACAAGTGGGAAAACATGGCAAACCAATACAGTACATCAGCATACAGAGCACTTTCTCTATGAGCGTATGCTGCGCTAAGTCTGTAGTTCCCAGATCTGTCACTAGAACAAGACTGGGAAATAACAAAATCCTCCCAGAGCACACAGGACTGTTAATCACCAGGCATCCCTCGCCTACTGCTTTTTCAAGGCCTGTTTGACTTAAAGTAAACATGTGCAGGAAATGTATTCAGTGGCTCTAAACATTTATATGGGGGCCTTGTGCTTCAAACAGTTTCATGGCCAGCACATCTTTCAAGAAGGTGCTTAGTGAGCCATTTGTTAAACGCATGATAATAGGGCATGACAATGCATGGCATGCTACATGCAGCAAGGCTGTATCACTGTTTGTTAAGCCTTTAGTTTGTGTACTCACTATCTGTATCGTTGATAGACAATGTGAGATGGTTGCTGGATCCTGATCTGATGAAACTGAATGTCTGTACATTGTAATACAGGGCCAGTATTTTGTAAGCTCTACTCTGACCTATTTCTGTGCTGAATGCATTCACTGATACAGGTACGAAGGGCAAGATTAAAATACTGGTTGTGAAAAAACGTGATCTAAAATGTGAATATCCAAAAGCTTTCCATGAGTTCATGCAAGCATTATGGAAAATCATTTTCTGAGTCGTTGGATAAGTAAGCTCTCATCCCTTTTTCCCAATTTCTCCAATTTCATCTAAAAGAATATCCTTTGTTAATCTGGTCTCAATGAGCACCGTTGTTAAGTGCTGCTCACTCCACACTCCCAGCCAGTCATAATCCATTGTGTTGTTTGCCCCTCACTTGGTGTACATTTTCCATCGCAAATTCCAATGTGAACAGTCAATAACATGCACAGATGTGGCCATTGTAGAAGCCTTACTTTTTAATTCAGAAGAATGCAGTATGGTGAAGTACCACTGCACCCCAGGAAATACTTGAAACACGAGTTGTATTCTCTTCGTTGCCAGAGATTATTCAAAAGATATTTCACGTTGTTGATGGCAAGTGTTATTAGGAGACACTTTACTCATTTTGAATAAGAAAAGTCTCTGCAGTATTAATGCTGGATGGATGCAGTATAAATGCATTAAAGGGGATTTCTGCCACGGCTGCTGTTCTGCTTCATCCAATCATCACGAGTTGTGAAAAACATATTAACCTCAGGCTTGATAAAAACATGTGCGCCAGGACTTTATTTCCTCCTCACAATCTCGCTGCACTCATCAGTTTTATGTAGAACACGCTTCTCCAGAGTCAACATCAGTAAAAATGAAACCGTACATGATAATGATGTTCCCTGACCTCTTTTAGACAGTCAATATAATCCATGATGTTGTTCTGTCTTGCCTCTCATCATGTCCCACAGCTGTACTGCACTTTATATTAGTACTATAAGTCATGGAAAATCTACTTTTCTTGTACGTGAAAGCCTTGATGAAGGCATGAACTAATACAACTGCATGACATGCAGTAGAGGCTATCCTCTGCCCAATTCCAGTGATGACAATAAATGAACTGACAGAACAATCATTGCTCCCTTTTTATGGCTTTACTGGAAAAATTACACATTGTTTATTTTTCCATCCAGCATCTCAAGCAAATCTAGAGCAGGAACATCTGCAAGCTTTCACCCTGCTGACATTATACTGAAACACTGCTTGGGAAACAGTTCATAGTCTTGATGCTGAACTCCCTCATGCACAATGAAAGAAAACAACAAAATAAATCTCACATCTCACTGGCTGTGCCCTTAACAGATGCCATACAGGAAGTCAGTCCTATCAGCATTAGGCACACAGAAGCGCTGTTGTGTTTCACAGTTGAGTTTGCGAGGTGCTGTTGTTGAGGGATAACACACAAACTATACTGTCTTTTCTCAATATCCTTTACAATGAGGATTCTCAAAATGTGCAAAATGAGCATTGAAACTCCTCAAAATAAGGTTCTACAGTTCTTTACTAAATACAGGATCCCTCAGAAACAAATTAAATGACTCTCTTGTTAAGAAACCCTCTTCAGTGACAGGTAACATCCTCTTGAGAATTTGTAAATCTATGTGACACATAAAGGAAACTGAATTATCCGTAGGCCTACTGCAAAATGAGATAATGGTGCATATTAAATGGGTTAAACAAGGCACAGAATGCATCTGCTTCCCTCTGTTTGGATCAGCTGCACAGAGATGCAGACATGGTTTGCACTAAATGCATAACATCCCAACATGGCCCAATGACCCCAAAACCATTTCCTCTGAATGGATTGCTTTGTAAACAAGCTTTGTGATCCTGTATCATTCAGTCTACTTCAATGGCTCCTATAATTAGCAAAATCAGGAACCTAGAGTTTACTACTCTCGTTTTAAAACATTTCCTTGCTGTTTGTGCCATTTGGTCTGGATTTGGTTGCCCTGTCAGGCCCTGACAACTGTTTGTTCATCAAGTCATCACAGCAGAGTAATTTTTGAGTAATTCGTATAAAAGCATTGCTTAAGACATGATCACAGCTCTCAGTTGACCAGCAGAGTGACACACGGCTCAGACACATGTATCTCGCATGTCCTGTAAGTTTGGGCAGAACTTCGGAAACTGCTCATCATCACAAGCAACAGCATCACCACCATACTCATCATCACCACCACCATGATAATCATAATCACCATGGTGTCATCGTTACCACAAGCTTTATCACAGTCACAATCATCATTCATGATCACCACCATCACCGAGGACCCCACAAAACTTACCGCTATGCGCGTGGAAATCTTCTGCTCGCCCTCTGAGCCCTTCTGCTCTCCGTTGGCCCGACTGTATTCTGGAGGCTGCTGGATCGATCCTCGGCTGCCCTTTGCCTTTCGGTTCCCAGGCCCCTGTTGGACTATGTTGAGCAGGTGAAGTGTATTCTCGTGCTCCCGGTCCGAGCTCTCGGCCTGACCCCTCTGGTAGCGGTTCTCACAGGTGGAGTGGTGTCTCCTGCACAGCTCTATACGGGCGCGCAAACGCTCCACTATGGCGTTGTGCAGTTGGGGCACCGCGGAGCCCCTGGAGGTGGCCACCACCGGCCCGTTGCCGACCCCACCGGGCATAGTTCCTAAACCGACACCCAACATGGGTACGAATGCCCCTGCAGCAGACTGAGCAGGGGTCGCTTCTCCCATGCCCGCAGGTCCCCGACAAGTTTACTGAGACTGAGGTCCACTGAGGTTATAATGGACCACAGTACGGGCATTGAAGAAAACAAAACGTATGGACTCGGCTATGATCCCATGTGGACAGAAAAGACTACACTGCGCGCACAAAGTCACTTGAGTGAAAGACGATGCAGCCTATGATATGTGTTGAAATATGTGCTGCACAATTATCTCGTCGAGCCGACAGGACATGTTACAGTGATGTAAAACATTAAAAAACACTTACCTATAAAGTAAGATAAGGTCAGTATAAACTCACACTCAGAGGCATTAAAAAGCCCCAGTGTGCCAGAATCTTATTAGTGATTTCTTCCTTTCGGGTGTTACTATGTCAGCTTCTAATTAAAACTGATATGATTTACAAACATGAAAGACTCGTGGATTCACAGCTGGAATGAATCTCGAATGAATCTGCTCTTGCTTAACGACTCGACCTCTGCTCACAGATAAATTATATTCAATATGAATCCCTTGGATGATCCGAAACCATAGCACGCACAACTTCAGTTTCATCGATGGGTACATCCCTGGCACATTGTCAGCTTACTTTACCCCAAATGTGCCACACTCATTAAATAGTCTGAAGAAGAAAAGCGCAAGACCGCCAACTAGAAATTCAAAGTGAGCGACTGGTCACCCAAAATAAGGAGAATCTACAAACAAAATCCGCTAAACTTCAAGACTCACGGCGTTTTTGTTTGGAAATGAGTCCTTTCTCTCAGTCTTTCTCTCTTCATCCGGATAAGAATGATCTGCTTGCAAGCTGTAAGTCAAAAACCACGCAGCCGAGACGCAGGAAGCCGTTGCATAAACCGATTGAGACCCGTCTCACATAGTCCATTGACAATCGTTTGTCCGTGTGGTGCACTGAGGCAACAGCGGAACTACAATACACAGACCCTCATTGTATGAACATTCCTCTTTTGACATGATCCACTCATATGGATGCAGCGGAGTCCACATGCACACTCTAGTGGAGTGAAGGGTGAACTGTCCTCCAAGGCAAGGACCCTGGCAGGAGAGGGGAAGGATCTCGTTAAAGTTTGTTAAACATGACACTAATGTTGCTTTTCAGAAAGGAGAAGAAAATGAAGATAAGATATTTGTGGTTGTAAAGATGCTGATTAGATCTCCTACTAAATATCACTGGTTGTGTTTAATAGTTTGCATGCACTTTACTAGAAGGCCGTAGGGGTTTACAGCTGGTGTGCATGTGGTTTCTAGAATAACAGCAAAATCACAGTCATTAACTGGAATAACACACGTAATACAAACTCAGTTAGTTACCCTGGAAGTCCTAAAACTGTGGCCAGAGGGTGTCAATACATCAGATAGGCCTGTACATACATAATCTCTAGAGTGAACAGTCAAACCATGAGCTCTGAAAGCTTCAGTTTGGTTGGAGTAAAGCTGACTGTCACATTCTTACACAGAGAAATTAATAAGACTGCAAATATGTTGCGGCCTTGTCAGCATGCCACTCAAGTTACACATTAAAACACTTTACAAGCACAAATATAAAGCACGCTTACATATTAACTGACGCGCACAACCTCCTACAGCCAGAAAGATGACTTTCATTCCAAACATATGCCTCACATGTCCCTCGAATCCTTGTGAACAAGACAAACCAAACGAGACATTAATATTTGCTCAAATGAGCCGACTGGCTCCTGATATGATCGTATGCATGCTGTCCAAATGAAGTCCCCCATGTCCTGGGAGCTGAGGGGGGGCTGCTGTGCCTGAAATCTAACTGTAAATCTTTTTATCACCTTTTTTTATTTGCAATGGAATCAAAAGAAAATTCAGGCAGTTTTGCCTCAATAATACAACCTCTCGAGGTAATTCACTGAAACAGGCATACCGTCACTCACTGATCACCTGTTAATTTGACATGAAATGAATGGGTGATTGCAGACTTGTCCACAAGATGAAGACGTACACTGGATGCCAGCGCAGTAAGAGTTACAGCTACAGACAGACAATCACACTGACATTCACAGAGACAGGATGTATGATTTTGTAAAGCAGAAGGAAACTGAAGCACCCACAAGAAAACCACACAAACATGACGGGAGATTATGCAAAGTTACACACAAGAGCCAAAGAAGAGAGCCATCCTGTGAAACACTGACTTCACTCGCTGCCCTTTAAAAAAAGTCAATGAAAAGTTTAATAACAACAATAAGTAAGGCCTTGGCAGTGAATGAGCCATTAAATAGTATAACAATGCCAGAAATCCTCAGTCTCCCCAGTCGGTCACTATTAGAAGACTATATCCAAGCACACCTTTCCTGTTGTGTGTGTGTGTGTGTGTGTGGATGACAGAAAGTGTTGAAACTATTCAGTTCAAAGTTATAGAAACTGTTGTGTGATGTTACGTTGATGTTACGTGGATAGATTGTTTTAAGTTAGCCTGTTTTTTACTCTGTGGCTTCTCATGCTGATATCAGCTCTGGCTACAGAGCCTGTTAAGTTTCATAATAAAGAGACAAGTCAGTTGTTATCCTCCATGTTTCACATTCAGCATTTTGTATGATAGATAAATTCAGCTTGTATCCCACTGCTTACTGAGAGTTAGTTTCTTATTACTAACTGGGCTTGGATTTCTTTTTTATGATATGAGTAATGTGGATTAGTCTCCTGTTTTAGACCACACCTGCACTCCCACTCACCTGCATTGTGAAATGCTGTTAAGACTCTAAGCAACTCTGCCTTCCTACCTAATATAATGCTACTATGCTCACCAACCTACTGATTCGGTAGTTATAGGACAATCTCTTGGCACACTCAGACCACCCTGCTGAGCTGGAAGTGGACAGACACCAGAATCATTAGCTACTGACAGTCTTGAGGTAACCTTGCACTAACTGAGCCTCCAGCTCACATCTGACTGAACGCAATGCGATAGTCAGCCGCTTGCTTGCTGTTAGAACACGGTGTCAAGGCTTTGACTTAATCTTAGTTGTTGGGGTCACCCCATGTTTAGGCCAAGAGATTCATAAGATTATCATCATTATGAACACATAGGCATGGCAATGGGTGTTGCTCTAAAGACAGCCTGCAGCCATACAAAAGAACACTTTAAATTCATTATTCATAGCAGGGTTTCTGCAGAACACTCTGCTGGTAAATAACTGAGTGAAAATTCAAGTTTTAGTCATTTCAGCTACAAGCTCAGTGATTTGATTTCACATTTCTTCTTTCTTTCTTTCACAACTCTGACAGTAGTCTAAGTAGAAAACTGGTTAAAATGCTGAGGTACTGCTAACAACCCATACAAATGAATTTAGGAGGGATGTGCATAGGGATCATAAGATTTGACAATGACTGATAATCCATAATTACTGATATTATGCTGCCCATAGCAGGAGCAGACCAACACATGAGGGCTAATATTGGCCTTTAAGCAGACACTTGCCAGTAATATCACTCATATCCAGGGAAAAGGAACTACAGTCTGCAAGTTAAAGTAAAAACATATTCTTTTGATTGCACATTTTATTTTTTTCACTGCCCCTCCAGTCAGTTAGTCGAACTAATCTACCATTAGGTTCTTGGCTGAAATTTTTAGCTGATTAGTCAGTTTTGTTGGGGGAAATGGCATATTAGTCATTGGTCATTACTGGAAAATGAACAAAGAGCAAACAGCCTTCATTTTACAAGTACAGGAGTTTAAGAGATCCTGGAGAAACAAATTCTTATTTCTAGACAAATTTATTTATTAATAATAATTTAAGTGGATAATTTTCAGATTTGAGCAAAATGCAGTTTTGGTCACCTTTCCAGTGTATTAAGAATTAAATTTTGGGGGAAGGAACTGCATATTTTAAGTTTTTGGTGTCATGTATCAGCTTTCAAAAACTCATATCGGTTGAACAGTCAACTTAAGCAACACTATAATGTCATCTAATGCTTCACCGATGCCAATGGATGCAGCTGCTGTCCTACACAACAGGGGGCAGCAGACATTCAACTTTGTGCCTACAGACAAATTAAGAAAGAGTGTGGGTGAGAAACCAGTAATGGCTGCCAGAAAACAGTGTTTTGGTTTATATTTAAGAGCAACCTTAACACCAGACTTTCACTTCTTGATTTATTCTATGTCCACAGTTTAAGTCTACCATAATACAGGAATAACAAAGTCTTGTATTCTTGTGTATCCCAAATGAACTGTACCACATTACCATCACACTGGCATCGTTTGTCATATTGCTTCACAAAATCAAGACATTTTGCATACATCAATGTTAGTAGAGAGAGGGTTTCCTTGTTTGGCTGTTGTTGTTTTTTCCTTGTACAATTATCAACTGCAAAACGCACAATAAATTAATAAATTAACACACAAGCAATCTGCAAATGGTTTACAGTAGTAGCAATAACAGTGGTTAAAAAAATGATCTCTACTAGTACAGTACGTCAACCCAGTGACAGACTGACAGTAGATCTGAGCAGTGTTTTCAATCTCGCCCAGTCAGGCTGTCATTTAACATACTACAACTCACAATCTACCACAACACATACACAGCTTTTCTGCTTACAATGGGTCTCTCTAGATAATAAATTACACATCCATTTCACTTCAGAGGCTGACAGGGAGACAGACTTTTCTTCAGTTTTTTCATTCCTCTCTCGCTCTTGCTCTTTGTGAATCACAGTTCACTTGGGAAGGGCTTTGCCAGTACAACTCAAACTGCCACCCTCCCCGTTTCATGTATAGATCATAAAATTTGGGAATTTAAAAAGGAATAAAATACACACTGTAACAAACTTAGCTTAATTTAGCCTGACCCCGTCCTTGAGAATATCACTTGCTTACACTTATCAGTAGAAAATAATGTTAAAAAAATACAAAAAGCAGTAAAAATGGTAGAAAAACATTAAGAAGTAAATCTTAATGAAATAATCAATAATACCATCTAACATTGCATGGCCACACTATCCATATTAAGATCAAATAGCAATTCACCCTTCAGTGGTTCCAGCCCACAATGAAATACTGGACTTAAGTTGAACTAGAAACTGATCATTCAGTTGTCCTAAATACCATATGGCTCTTACTCGCACAATATCGGAATAATGAAATTTCTCCAAGGCAAAATTTACAGTCGAAACTGAAATTAAAATATAAGGCAAATTAAACAAATAGAAGAGTTTAGGAAATTAAGAAACCATTCTTTCCTCAAATATTTTTAAGTGACTGTAATCACTGGGAAATCTTCATTGTGGCAGGTTGCCTTTGCAAGAAAAGCACGATGTGACATTACTGTAGTGCACTTATTGTCTCGGACAAGTGCATCAAATTTCTAACAGTCAACAAGATGCACTGCAAATATGTCATTCTATTAATAATTTACATACAGGAAACAATTACTCTTCAGAGACATAGCTGTAGTGTGTGGCATATCAAACACCAAAGACATACATCAGTGAACAGTTGAATTCCAGAAAACATAAATATGCTATTCTCCTTCTGCTTAGCTTGTATTTATGGTCTCTAGAGAGACAGAGACGGAGAAAGAGGGAGAGAGACAGAAAGAGAGGATATCTGAACTCCCTGGAAAGTACACCTCCTGCTTTAATTTTACTTCCTCTCACTCAATTTTCTTGGTCAGTGCACATTTACAATGAAATGTATTAGAATATTACCTGAAGTGAATTGACCACCAAAGTCAAACCTACAAAGATACAAGATGCTTCTTTTCATCCGTCATGTTTTTTCTTCATTCTGTACATTTGGACGGTACTGACTTTGTACCTGCATTGAAATAATTGGCCTGCCAAACAGTCTGACAGCTTTTAAATACATTTTGGGCTCATACTTAATTGAAACTGAGGAAACAGCCATGTACAGTTATCACTGGGGCTTCTGACACAGGCCTTTTACGTGTTTGTAAGGCTGTATTTTTTCCGCCTCCTCTTACCAGACATGCACTGCTAAGCTGAAATGATTGCCCGCAGTGAAAATAATCTCTTCATTGCTTCTGCAAGACTCAGCACATATGATAGATTGAAGTGAAAAGAGAGAGTCTGCCTGCATGCCAAGACTGGAGTGCATCTTGGCATTCCTGAGATCAGTAAGCATACTCTCACAGTATATTAATATGGTTATCGACCAGTTAGCCTCCAGTTAGACTCTTCCAAATGGCAGCAATTGGATAAATTGCCTGCTAGATGCAAAAAAAAGTGTGATTGTTGCAGAGGGGGTGAGTGAGACAGCTTTGATGAAACTTGCAATTTATAAAGGACGGATTGATGAGTAAGGATGATATTTTCATACACGTTATCAATTGTCCATACAGTGTTATAACAGTCTGCACGAAGAGCTTTGGCGGGGCGCTTCACCTGTATGGCCTGATATCCTGCATGTTAGCAGTGCATTGCAGTAAAAATCATCACAGAGAACAGGCATAGGATAAGTTATGGCTATTGTCCAAATATTTCAGTCTCAAACAAGCCCATCCAGTATTCATAGTAATGATAGAAACATGATACTGGAGATGCTAGACTCAAGATTGGAATTTTTGTTTTTTGTTTCTTTTTTGTACAGGTCAGTGTCAGGACTTGACCCCCTTGGCAGGTTCAGTAGACTGCCGCACATCGGTCCACTCCTGCATAGTGCTTTGCAGTGCCTGGGTCTTCTCCTTGTCAACTTGCACATAGTCCACCTTCTCATCAGAGGTAACAGAGGATGTAGAGGGCTGTGGAAAGATACATAAGGCTGGAGTGAGAGTCTGGCCTGATGACAGACTGCATCATGGTGGAAATAAGAACAAATGCTCTCACAAATTAAGTCTACAAAATCATCTGTTTACTTTTCTGTGTGGGCTGGGTGACCCAGGTTGGAAGTCCAGTGCTAGGTAGTCCACGTTGCCACACTTCCTAGGAGCTGGGCTGCTGGTGCCACTCACGGCTGGGGAGGTAGACGCTGGGTTCTGCTAATGGGGACAGGAAGGGAGCTTTCACTCACACAGGGTGCAATGAGTAAGCGTAGCACGCAAACAAGTGGATCATTAAAACAAAGAACACAATGTGCTCTTCCGATCTCCCCTCCAGCTATTGGGACTCACCATAGCCACATAATTCTCCTCACTGTCTGCAGAGTCGGTGCTGGTGATGCTTTGTGTAGAAATGGGTCGACAATGCTGGGAGGACATGGAGTTCATAGCAGGCCTGAAGCAAAGCAGAAAGGACTGTGAGTGCTTCTACCTTCTGACCTCAGGCAGAAACGAAATACAGCACCAATCTGTATCATCAAACTGTGTGTGCGTGAGTGGCCTTGGGTAACCTAGCTTGAATGATTTATATGAGACTCACATGGGCCGTGTCCAGGACATGGTGACTGGGCTCTTAAATGGCAGCTCATCAATGATCCCATTGTTTTTCAAATCAAGAGGTGTTGGCTTCGCTGTGGAAAACAAGACCAGACACTGTCAACAAAAGTCATTGTCTTTGCAAAAACAATTAACAATGCAGAGTCTGTGGCTGATCTGAAGCCAAAAATGGCAATTAAAAGAAACGAAAGTCAACGCTTTTAGATCAGTGAGACCTTTGCTGCCAAAAACTCACATTTCCTGTTAGGTTTGAGGTTGCGGTTGATGGGTGGTGGCGTGACATCACTGAGACGGCTGGGCCGGTGACACAGGGAGGCGCTGCTCCCCTTACGGGCAGGTAATGTTGCAGAGAATCCTGGGAAATCAAAGTGATGGGGCCCAGGGCTCATAGGGATGTAGATATTCTTAGGACTGTCAGCCTGGGCAGCGCTGAGTGGCGAGGAGCCAGGATTCATGGGCACGTAGTTGTCATCTGAGTTTCCACTGTCTGAGCGAGTCAGAGGGGCTTTGGTTCTCTGGTGTCAAAAGAGACAGAAGGCACATGACTCTTTTAAACTCGCTGGGCTCAACACTGAAGGAAAACTGCAACAGTCAACTGGAGCAGATATAGTAGAAATGCATCTTCTATCTCTGCGGTTTATGATTTTGCACTGACAGTATGTGTCTGAGGAGGGAGTTCAGTTAAATAGAAAGAGTGACTCACCAGGTAGGAGCTGAACCCATCATTGACAGACTCCACAGACTGGTCTGAGTTGTTGAAATGGATGGGACGGTGATGGCTGTTAGTTTCAAAGGAGGAGCCTGTGGAGAGAGGCAAGGGGAGAAATCAATATTTACCACTGCCATAAACTCTACAAGGAAGTGCTCCTCAAGTGAAATAGTACAATGCCAATGCTATAGTACATGAGTCAAATATTGTATGATAATCACTGTAACAGAGGCCAATTTAGACAAAAATGCCCAACATATTAAGGAGTAAACTCTTGTTTCTAATGAAACAAACAGAACTCGAGTGACATTTCATTAAATGCTTCACTGGGTTATAATTAGTCTTTACAGCACAGGTGTGTGAACAGCCTGTAGCCTCACTAACAAGGGTCACAGGTCAGTTCTTGTCAGTAGCTATACGAGGCCTGGGCATGGGCTTTGCAAAGCAGAGAACACAGCATAATAAGAGGCAGTGCATTGTGCCTGCAACTGTTTTTTTTTTTGTTGTTGTTGTTTTTTTCCATTGCTTATCAGCCTGGAACAAGGCATTCTGGAGCAGGCTGTATGGCTTGAATTTCATTAGCGTCTCAACAGAACAGTGTCTGCTCGACTGGCCTGTTTGTTTCTGCTCAGCTGCTAGTGTTAAATCAGTAAAATGAGAGACAGAGGAGGACGGAATGAGTGAGAGACAGAGGGGGAGGAAGAGGAGGCACAAAGTCACTGCAGCACCACAGCAGAATGGACTGATCAAGAGATTGCATTTCCAAAACAGGAAACAGGTGAAATGTGTGATTTTAAACCCGTCAACTGATCAGTTAAAGCACTAATTGAATTCATTGTACCTCTGTGCAGCCTGATGTTCTCGACAGCAGGGAGAGTATTCCTGCGTGGGATAACTGACACCGCAGACGTCACCTCTCCATTCTGGCTCCCTACTGACTGGGGACTCCCCCACTGCCCCTCTGACCCCTGGCTAGGTTTAGGGGGTCTGGGAGGAGGAGCACAGGAGGACTCAGAGCTGGAGGGTGTCAAAGCATTATGATTCTTATCAAAGGTCCGGGGGATCTGGTAGAAGGAGCCAGGTGTCGTTGGAAGGTCATAATTGTCAGGTGGACGGTCGTTGCTGTGCATAGTGGCGAGGGCATTGCACGGCGTTTTGAAGGTGTAGACCTCTTCGTTCTCCAGCTCAGGCTCACCCAGACTGCTGTGAGGCGGGGCCTCGGAGCTGTAACCTCGCGGAAGCACGTAACAGGCCTCCTGGGGGGAGGCATCATGCACTGGTAACTGGTGTTTTCCTGACTTGGGCAGGCTGTAGAAGCCGTGCAACTGAGCACCCATGCCATCCAGACAGTGTGAAAAGCCATGGGAGAGTTTCTGAACTGCAGAGTCGCTCCCCACAAATAGATTGCTTCGTGTGGCTTGGGAGAAACTGGCACTCCTGAAACATGGACAAAGACAAACACATATACACATATGAAGTATTTATTGTGGCCACATTTGACAGTGTCTAAATGTTCCCCTAAAAACAGACATCTGTCTCGTTCCTATGCCAGCCCATCTCAAACAATAGCAATAATTATAATTTTACTGCAGAATTTCACACAAATTCCAATGCAATTGTCCAAACAACCACTAGATGGCACTGTAGCTCTTCAGAGGAAACTATAGGCCTCAGCACACATCTAAAAAACACACCTTGCCATCAATGCCTGTGCCCGTTTATGCAGTGATAGTATATGCATTATGTTTGTTTGTTTGTTTTTTACATTTCCTTGAAAAGCTGATTTGTTTACATGTTTTCAGCATGCTGACAAGGACAGGACATCCATGTTAAGAGGGAGAATGCTACAACTTTCCCACAGTTTCTCAGCCTCAGTTAGGCACCCAAGGGACATGCCTCATTTATTCTGGCTCCTTTGTAGGGCTTGACCTTGAGTGCCAACTAGAGCAGCCTTACAGCTCAGACATTTCAAGCCAGTTAGCTGACCAATGGTCCGACTTAGTTGGCCAATGCAAAGATAAGATATTGTCAATGAGTCGTTTCGTTATGCCTGTGCTAATCTCTCTCAAGATTCTGTGCATTTGTGTTAGCTACGCTGCAGGTTTCTAATGGTTGTGTTCCATCTTGATTATAAATCTAACAATTTTAAATGAGTAATGCATCAAAGTAATGCAATTAATATTGACATAACATTTTGCTCTGTCTGACTCCATTTCTTTTTCATGTCAGACGGCACACTGCGTTTCATCAATTCTTCTGTCTCCTCAGAATTTCAATCATCAATCAATGATTTTGTTCATCACTCTGCCTTCCATCACTGTGGCTGCATGGGGGCTTTTAACATAGATTAATTCATACCATTGGTCATCAGACCAGTGGTGTTTCTTTCTGACATGAATCATACCCCGCCACTTGATGCCTGTCTTAATTAGCAGACCCACAGAGCAGAGGCTGGTGAGGGAGTGACAGAAATCTTTGCATAAAGCTGATGAGATGGATTGTGAGGTTTGATTTCCTGGGTTTCGCAGAGGTCCAACACAGCAGATTTATGTGCAAATCGTGTGGCTGAGAGGGCATTTCTACCCTGTGTGAGTCTAAACATATAGGAGTGATGAATTGCAGTCTCAACCTCATTGATCATCTACTGTGCCGGCTATCTGCTGAATGGCATCATTATTAAAGCAGCCTTTTGATTCTTGGAAGCGGGCAGGATGGCAGCGGGAGGTGAGGTGAATGTTAATGGAAAACTCAGGAGTGCATTTAATATAAACACTTGGTCCTTTTGTTCTCTGGTTTTGCATATCGCTGAGGTAGGCGTGCACGTTCACATACATACAGTTCCTCAAGCATTCACCCCCCTTGACTTGTGCAGCTTGGTTGTTTCGATGTTTAATTGACTGATTGGCTAATTGTTTTAACATTAGTCTGCTTTGTGGCAACATTGGATTTACAAGATTTTATAATGTGATGAAATACCTTTAATTTTCTGTTACTCAATGCACAAAACAGATGTTTCCATCTAATTATTTTATCTTTAAATAATCATCAAAGTAAAATTAGGTACTCTGAATGAGAACGTGAATCTGCCAGTATCTGCCATACTCACAGAAACATTTCTTGACGATTATATATTACTCACTTCAGGCTATTTTTAGAATATTCAATACCATTATTGGTAATTGCATTTTCTCCATTAAAGCACTTATAAAATACATTATGATCTTTCTACATACACTACATTATCACACACACATGCATATGCACATACACTCAAAGCAGATGGATAAACCCCCCCCCAACATTAGTTCTAACCATTAGGGGCTTTTAAACTGAGGAAGCGCCGTAAACCTGTATGTTGACCTGCATTAACGGATAACAGGAAACTGACACAGGACGCCTGAGGGTCATGACCTTTACCGTGCACTCTCTGTCTTCCTGCTCATGCACTGGTGGAGGAGGAGGTAGTCCTGCGGTGCACTGTTGGACAGGGAGCTATGATGTGTGTGGCGCACAGGCACATCAAAGGTGAAGAGGACTGGCTGGCTGGAGTGGATGGGGGCAGAGGACTTGCGTTCTCCGGTCAGAGGAGCCATTGAGCTGGTGACATCTGCTCCGACAGAACGGGGCATATGGTGTAACCTGCCATCTGCAGACAGGAGAAATTGGAGTTATTGATTGTTTAACCTACAAAATGTGTTTTTTTTCTTTCCAAAATACATCTCAGCTTCTCCTTGAGATTTTATAAACAGTTTTCTGCAGAGTGGACTTACTGCGCAATCCTAAGGTACAGAAAGCAACAATCAGCCAAATCATCATCCCTCAAACGTTTTCCTTTTGTTGTCACAATCCTTGATGTCAAAGGGCAGCATGTAATTCATTTGAGGGTTTTAAGCCTTTACATGACCTAGCCTTGCATGAAGCCTTGTATTCAGTAGCTTTCAGTCTGCAGTCTGCTCTCTAATCAATACCGAAGAGGGATCTGTCTCGTGGGAGGACAGAAAACTGTATCTTTCTGCTTTTTTGGACTGCGGGGTGCGAGTGGTTCAACAGCACATGATCCAAGTTATCCTTTTTGACCAGGGTCAATGTGCTTTGTTTGATTTTACTGAGTAAACCATTGTTTTGCACAGTGGGATTGTGTGGACAACATAGTCTTACACTCTTATTGTTTCTGTGTGACATCCCTGATATCTGCACTGAAAGGCTACAAAGAAAAGACAAATCCGAGATGGGGATGCTGCAAATAGACTAGGCAGGAGGCCAAAATGAGGAGGCGCACACTGAGCTGTGGGAGTAGAGAGTGGGCGGCCCACTGATCCATCGACCCATGGTGCTGTGTGCAACACTAGCTAATGGGAGAGAGGAAAAAAGCCTCCACTGATCCTCTTTTACTGATATTAATCTCTAACTTTCACTGTGCAGTAAATGCTAGGCTTTTCATGTGCTTATTTACACAAGAAAAATGAGAAAAATGTCAAACTGAAGATGCAAGTCTTTACTGTGGATTAATTTATGGATTATGTTTTGATTGATTAAATAATTGTTCAGTCTATATAATGTAAAGAATTGTGAAAAATGCCCAACACAATGAGACTAAGGTGAAGATATTCAATTTACAAGAATGTAAAACAGAAAAACAGTAAGTCTTCTCATCTCAACACCTAACTGATCATCAAAATTAGTAAACTACTTAAGCTCTATTTTAAACATCTTGAAAGGAACTTCCCACTTCTCACTTTTTTTTCCAACAGATGCACAAGCATTTTGTCTATCCTCCATTGCCCCCCTCCTTTATCAGACCTTTACAAAGCATGCTAAGGACCGAACTGCCCTTTAAGAAGAGGGCAATGTTCTGTGAGTCATGAGTTGAGCTGACCACAGCCACTGTAAAAAACAAAAAAAAAAAAAAACAACCCACAAATGTGGTGTGTGAGCATGTGTGTATGTATGTGGGATGGTTGGAGGGCGGGGGTATTCTGGAGCCCGGTTAGCTGAATGAGGTCACATCCATGCCTGAGGGGAAAAAGGCCTCTGCTGTGGGGTCTCCAGGCCAGTGGACATCAGTGACATGCTCATGCCCACAGCCACACAGGCAGGGACTCCCCTCAATGATCCTCAATTACACCATTGTTCTGAGCCATTCCACTCTCCCTAGACTGGTTAGGCATCATCTCCTTTCTCCACAAAAAGCTTTGTAAAAGCTTTCATCCACTGTGGTGGGTACTAGGCCCACTAACATGGGTAGATATATTGATTTGTTGTAGAAAGACAGTCCCCGCCAGAGTGGAGAGCTGCATGGAAAAACACATGCATGCCTGTTGACTGAAACGCTGAGGACACGACAAAAACTCTAATGTACAAAGTAAAACGTAATCTCATTAATGAGTGTATGTGTGTGTACAGGAGCATGTTTTTTTGTGTGCCCTGAACAATTTCTGATTGACTGTCAGAATCAAAAGGAGAAGAAAGACGACTGGTCCAGTCTGCTGATGGAATAGCCTACATGGCTCATCACTGACACTAATGGGTCTGATGATGTATGTTACCACTGGGACGCAATTCCATCAAGTCAGTAGAACCACAACACAGAAATAGAGAAAAGAGCAGAAAAAAATAGAAAACTTTCCCCTAGGTGCTTCTAGTAATATTCCCTCCACTGGCTAATGTACCGTGACACTCAATGTAAGGTGGTAAAATGTTTATTAACCAAAGTGACAAGTCATTTATCATCCTACATCTTACCAAAAAAAAAAGTAATAAAACTGGGAAGAGCTGGCACATCTAGAATAAATGCTACTACAGTTTTTTTGAGCTACAAGCCTGATGTCATTAGCAGAGACAGTTTTCTCAAAGACTAAGCTGAAGTCTTAACATCAAACAAGTCAGTTAAAAGAGACAAAGAATTCTTCCCACAACATTCCTCTGAAACAAACATCAGGCTATCAACAGCAATGCATTATGAGATCCTTACTAGTCGACATATAGCTATTCTGGGTCAAAGAGCTCCTAAGTTCATGAGCAATTTTCCAATTATGCTCTATAATACATCACCTACTGTCTCATCTGCTCTGTGGCTATAATCTAATAGAAGCCGGCTGCTGGTCTCAAGGGGCCAAAATTAGAATCCTGCTGGATCACTAAGGACAAGAACGTCTTTGTAGGGTGCTCATTTCCTCTCAGTCCGGCCAGAATTAGACGGGGACATATAATAATCTAATCTGGCATGAGATATAAAAATAGAAAATACCACTGACCTATTGAATTGATAGCGTGTCTGATGGAAACATGAAGGAAGACGAAGTATTTGATTTTTTCTCAATACAACAGTTGCGGGCTTTTCATCTGCAATCATTCCTTAAATGTTCCATAAAAGATAATCATCTGCAGTAAGGTACGAGCTTTCCACCTGCTTTCAATTTGAGTACAAGTAAAATGCAATTTCCTTAATGGTTTTATATGAGATTGGACTTTAAAATATAGCCTCAGGGCTGAGACAGCTACAATGAGTGCTGCAAATTAACCTTCGATATGTCAAGGCTCTGCAGGGTGGCCTGGTGGATAGGGAGGCCATCTTGTGACATAAAGGTCAGGCAAGAGGTTTGTCACCCCATTGGTTCTGACAAAATGGCCTTGAAAAAGGGCTTGACCTGCTCACTCAGTGTAAGTCAGCCTGGAGAAGGACAACAGCTAAATGACGAGTGTTGAACTGTAGTACAGTACGCAGATACATTACTTGTTGTCCTCCATAGATCCGATGGACCAGTGGCTCTTTAGAGCAACACTGGGTCCCAGGAGGCCACACAGTTAGGTCCATTTGCATGTGTGGTTAGCAGGGGGCTGGGAACTTTCCATGGAAATGACATAACTGGATAAAGACAACGCTAGCCGCAGCACAGATGGGCTAGGTAGACACTGAGGAGAGGCTGTCACACTCAACAGGCAGAGGGAAAATGGCGTCCTCACACTGGTAGTTTGTCTGAGGTGAACAAAGTGACATGGCGGTTTCATTCTCCCCTGAAAGCAGCTAAGACGAGCATGAAGCAGAGCAGACACACAGGAGCATTCCCTGATCACATTACCCCCTGCCTGTCCGCTCCACAGCATCATGTGAGCGCTGCACCTCGACCACACTGCAACATCAATTTGACTTGAAACACTGGACTCATCAATCACCTAAAGGGCCCGGGCCAGGGCCAGTGAATTAGAGTATGGGTTAAGTCTAAAACAGCAGCTCATTTTCAACGCTCTGACCTAATTTCTGCAAGACAATGGGCAGATAAATACTGCGGTGGACTGGACTGAATCAGCAAATCCTGCATTGCAGTGCGGCAGTTTAGTTATCTGAATCCCAGTTAAGTGATTATTAGTTTTGTTGTAAACAGTTCACCAAATGTTTGTTGGTAAACAATTTACAACACAGATGCGCCGATGGAAAATCAAACAAACATCTTCCAAGGAAGGCTAAATCTACAACAACTGGTTGTAGATACTTGAAAATGTTTTTCCTCAAGTCGAGGTGGCTTCTTCAGTTCTAACTGAGTGGTGGGGAGTCCATTGTGCAGATATTGTAGACATGCAGCCATGCTGTAGATCTGCAAACAGCTGCCCACATAAACGTGTTTTCAACTCAACAGAAAATCTGTGCACTCCAGCACACAGGAGGCAGCTCCACACTAACACTACCAGCCTACCAATTATGGGGAATGTATTATAGTGTGACAGAGGAGGGAGGTCTATCTGCATGACAGAAAGCAGATATATCTCCAAATTGCTGATTACAAGATGAAGGTAGGTATAAACATCTACCTACACCAGCTGAATTGCACATAAACAGTTGGCCAACGAAAAATCCTATCCCAAAATAGTCCATTTGCAGTTTCCATATTACCAGCAGCTGCCAGTTAGAGTGGCTGGCTTTGCCACAGGCTGGTACTAAACCTGTCATTCTAACAGCTGAGCTGCTGCCATCTTTAAGATGAAATATGACCACACAAACAACCAAAATCTGTCCACATGAATCCACAAAGATTATTACCCAAATGAATGATGGACAGCAGGTACTCTGGAATGAACAAGGACTGAAGGAAAAGAAAAAGTAGAGATGCTGTGATCCATGTATGAGCAGTTATGTATGTGGCATAAAATCATCTGAACTGCATTTTCCAGCAGCTTTATTGACCCACTTTTAAACAGAACGACCATACAAAGTTCTAAAATTTAGTTTGATTTCACAGCACAACACAGCTGCTTGGAGGCTTCTGGTTTGTCACATTTTAACCAACTTTTCTTAGCCACTGCCACAGAGAAAGAGAAAAAAAAACAATGACCAAAGCTTTGCTGTCTTTCAAACAGGTTCCTTTTAATCATTGTTGGTAAGTCTAGATTTCAGTACACATCTCTGCCTTTCTTAAGTCAGAATGAGGAAACGGACAAGTATGGAGTTGGTTATAATATTTCCTCAACAGTAACATTTTCATTGTTTTGGAACTGGCAACCTTGACAGTAAGGCCACGGCTGCCATCATGCTGATTAATTTCACCAAGAGACATTTTTAAGTCACACTGAGACATACAACTGCAGTCAACAAATCATCAGTCTGGCTCAACATAGAAGGTTTAATGTGAGCCCACTCTGAAAGATTTTGTTTGAATAAATCTAATCTCTTTTCAATGCCTTTTTGACAAAAACTGCTGAGGCTGCTGTTGGAAATGCTGATTTAGTGGTTATTCTTTTTTTCCATTTCTCACAATCTTAGGGGAAACCTTTAAACTGAAAAACAATACTGACTTATGATTTTTTTTTTTTTTTTTTTTTTTCCAAGGGACAGCCAGGGAAACCGACAAAATGAAGAGGAGGAAAATAAAACAGAGTGGGAGCCATCATGCAAAAGACGCGACAAAAAAAAAAAGCAAAAAACAAAAGAGGACTGCTGACAGGTAAAAACCTCATCCCTTAGTGGAGATTATCCTCGACTCGGAGTTCAAACAGCTGGGACAGAGCTGAACAAAGCCCGTGATTGACGAGATGATGTTCCATTCATTAGACTGTGCAGACACACGCCACACACCCATCCATTAGCATCTGATAAAAACAGCGCTAACACCCATCAACAGATTACAAAAACTAGAAAAACATGTAACTCGTGTTTATGTTTCTGTTTGAGGCAGTCGGAGGTGCTAAAATTCCCTTTCTGCTAATACCCACTGCTGTATGATTTCTCTTGAAAAGTCTTGCCTTTGATTGCCAGCGTTTGTAAAAAAAAAAGAAAAATAAATTAATTAAATGAGCAACAAGCACAACTGCACTTGCACCAATCACCATTGGTGAATTAAAACAATTTTATTTATTTTTTTTAGCAAAACAAAATGCACCACTACACCCAAACATGAACAGTGACATTTTGCAGGATGTCTTTATTTGCACAGACAGAAACCTCATCCCTCTTCTTTGATAATTTTGATGATGGGTGTGCACAATGTTTTCTCAAGTCTCTGGTTTCCAGAAATGACTTCATATGCTGCCAGCGGTATTGTGGGATGCACGGCAGAGGCAGGAACAGCAAGCTCTCCTTAGGCAGCTCTGTAGATACCGAAACCTGACCTTCCAGTGCCATGGAGTCTCATTATTTCAACAAAAATCAATGCAGACGAAGGGCACTTTGGGAGGGGAAAAGGCGAGCATGCATGTGTAGAGAGTGAAAAGCCAAAGAAGAGGGAATGTGTGTATTTGTATGTACTGTGTGTGCATGAACATTCAACATATGTTCTAAATCACTTTTTTGTTCTGAATCAAGCCATAAAGATCTGCATAAAATAAGACTTTTGGAGTAAGAAGTTCCTTTCCTAAAGGGTCAGTTCAGCCAAACTTCAGCATGACATTTTTCTACTTGTTGTATAAAGCATGCAGGCCATGCTGTATTTGCCCAGAATTTTCGATATCCTGCTCTGATACTTGTGTTAGCACAGTGTAGGGGGTGAGGGGAGTTTCAGAAATCTCACTGTGAACAGTTTTCACAGGAAATACTGAAGAAATTGTTCATATACAAACTGTCAATAGTGCGCTTTTTGGATTATCCAGAGTGACAGAGGGACTTCTGCAAAGACATGCTGCTGCTAAGTTTTTCAGCTGCATTTTCTGACTGATTCGAGGAGCACAAACAAAATCATATTCACCACCACTGCTCTGAGGTCATGGCAGAAGTTTCAGAGGCCAATATCTTAAAATCTCAGCACATAAAACCGAAACTATCTTGATGTTCACCACGCAAATCAAGTGAGATGTTTTTACACCACTGTAACCCCAGCAAATTTATCCTTTCAATTTTTCTTTTATATTAAACCTTGAAGAAATAAAATGACTGCAAAACAAATGTTCAAATTAAAATTTCAAAGGAGCGTTTTAGGAAAGACAACACCAAAAACCTTAGTGTGTGTGGGAAGTTGTGTGTGTCATAGGAAAAGAAACAAAATGAGCTACAGTGAAAGACATAGACAGGGAGTTGCTTTTAAGAGTTGTGCAACAATGAGCTGCTGTCATGTGCTGCTCTTGGCCAACTTTCTGCATAGTCCCAACAGGCAGCTCACTACTGGCAGCAGAGGCCAGTCTGACTGACAAAAGGTAAGTTCAGATCACAGATCTTCTATAACTGATGCTGCCAAAGTCTCAACAACATCCTTTACACTCCTTAAGATTTACTATTGTCTGGCTATTCCTGGTTGATCCCTTTCACAATAATCCAAGCCTTCCCACTGGCACTGCAGATGTATGAGAACAACAAATATGACATTGTGTGCACTTTGAAACCTTATGTCTGCATAATCCAGTCTATATGAATCTCAGACATGCAGGCTGATGTGTCTGGCTAACACCTTCTGTCTGCCTCTGCATAAAAACACACATGCTTTCTGCATAACTTGCTACTCCTTCTGTTTGTCTCTGTAGACTTGTGTAATTTGCATAAGAGGAACTAACTTCTCAGGGTTTTTTTTTTCCCAAAGTGGTTTGTTTTCTTTCAGAGAGGGAATTCCCATTCTGTTAGGTGACACACTGGCTCAGACCTGTAGCTGTTTGCCAGCCAGGAGGAAAACCCACAAAATATCCTCACTGCTAAGAGATGTTTGTGAACACTTATCCTCTGTTAGCTCAAATTACCATCCGTATATATGACTCACCTCATCAAACTATAATCACAAAACCCACAAGTACAAGATTCTCCATCAACTGATAAAAGCTCAGCCGTGACACAGTTCATGTGTCGCTGGTGTGAAGCCGCAGTTCAGCTCGCACAAGCACTACGTGTTCACAGGCTCAAAGATCAAGATCAGAGATGTTGTCGGAGGAATACTGATGCTGCAGGAAGTCAACTCCTCTCACATACTGCTTCTCTTTCAAACACTCACATGCATGCTCACTAACATCAACTAAATTTCTGCCGGTCGGATTTTGCAAAATGTGCTGAAAATTTCCACAAGGCAAGACAGTGTTTCTCACAAATGTGCCCTGCTTTGATGAATTCCTTTTGGGCAACACACGGGTAGTGCTGAAACGTTTAGTCGGTTACTTGAGTTAATCTTAGAAAACTGATAAATCATTTTGGCAACCACTGATTTCGTGAAGATATACAGCAATGAAAAATGCTTAATAATGCCAAAAAGGTTATACGCTGTACATAAAAGACTTGACAAGGATTATGGCTAGCTCTTGTAATAATCAAAATATATTTGTGCATTATCATACAACAGGTAGTTTGAAGCAAACCGTATGATTAGTTTCCAATTTTGCAAAATATCTCCATAAAGCACTGGCTAACTCTGCACTTAGCCAGTGTTGATGAATACAGTTCAGAGGAGGTGAGTATTTATTTCCGCTGCCACGCTGACAACAACCTGATACCACACAAGGGAGCAGGCAGGAGCTCTACAGAGGGAAGGAGCTGTATAAAAGTCAACAACTTATTCCTTGGAAAAGGAAGGTGTGTGTTGTGTGGACTGATCTTAAGATTTGTGTGTGTGTTTAAAATTAGAAAGATGGACACTACAAGGAAGAAGCCCATCTTTTTGAGGACATAAGACACACATAATCAGCTGATGGGTCGATCACTTCAGGGCAGCAGCAGGTCAGATACTCTCATTAACCACTTCAAGAGCCATGGCTGCGTCTCAAACACATTTCTTTGATTTTTTAAGACCGTGGTAATGACGTAATGGTAAACAAGTGGTGTCTGAGCAGCTATGCCCTTAAGGAAGAGATACATGAAAGAGAAATACAGACAATACAACCTTCTCAGGATGTTTAGTTCACCATTTAAACATGGAAAATATGAGACTACGACTACTGTTACTTCAGCACTTAAAATATTGAGGCTTGTATATTACATTTTTTAAGAAGTAAGAGTTGCATAGTATTTCCAGGTCTGTCTGGAGCCCTTAGGTCCAAATGATGCGGAGAATCACGATTTTCCTTGGAAACAGCTGCAAGTGGTTTTTCATAGAACAAGCTAGTACACAGAGGCGTGCTAACAATTTTAACTTCTAATCATAATTGTCCATCTACTAAAATAGAGTATGGAAAATGCATTTGGATGAACACAGAGAGCTAACAGTTTCTGATGAAGTTTCTCAGAAACAGGAACTGCCGGCGAAACAGAGCTACATGACCAAAAACAGGCTGATGTGATGCTAACAGAGACTGAAATCACTAATGCAGCTGTTATGACATAAACTCTCTAACAACCCCAACCCATTCTCCCAGCCACACCCTGCTGACTGCAGCTGATCCACTTTGAGATTCATAACAGGACCTCACTAATTATCGAACTTGGACCAGGGGGATCCTCTCATGATGGGAGCATTATTACATCTTGCACAGCTGTTTTTTATCCCACACCTGGACATGTTGCATGTTACAGATGATCAACCATGTGCACAAAGATTAACGTCCGCCAGCTGCCAGATGGCGGGAAAACAACAGCATGAGTCCAATCTGGATGGGTAGGAGTAAGAATACAAGAGGAGTGTATGTTTCACAAAGTCTGTTGACACACTATACTGAGAACGTGTGGTTAGTTTCACATGTATGGCAGAGAGATTCGTTGATGCTGCAACCACTGAATATATATATATAGATATCACAAGCTAAAATAATAGCACGTCTACGATCTCATAACCCAAAAAAAGACTCCTTCTAAGCAACAGTGGGACTAACTGTGAGACTCAGTGTTCCTGAGAACAGACGATAAGAGGCATTTGTATTACTATCTTTCATTTTGAGTCACCAATTTGTATGTGCAGTAGTTGTGTTATTAATGGTGAGAGAGTGTAATTAAGATAATTAAGGCAAATCTATGGCTCAAAGGTGAAAGGACTGTTCCTCTTTGTACCAGACGGAGACCATTTTACATAAGAACATTACTGCATAAAAATGTTATCATTAGCATATCTTAGTTCCTAGGTGCTTTACCCAACATGCCTCATGATGCCGTTTATTCGTTTTTCATCAGCAGGACCCCCAGAGTGAAACAAACCATTCTCAGGCACAAAACATCTAAAACAGAAGCTGGAGCAAACACAAAAAACTGAGTCACAGTATCTGCTGCTCCCTTTTAAAATGGAGCATATCCAGAATGAGAATTCCCATTTTCCTGAATACAGGAACCTTTTCTGTAACAAAACAAAGAGAAAAATCCGTAACGCTCCCAGACACTGTCCGTTCATTTGGCAGGGATGTTCCTATTCAATTCTCCCAAATAAAAAAAAGATGGAAAAAGCAATACAATAACAATCACCAATGATATCATGTAATTGGACCTCAGTTGCTGAATTTTTGGGAAAACTAAGATGACAGGCTGTTCCAAGGACTGTGAGAAAGCACAGTGGGAGACTAATAAAAGGGACTTGTTTTTTGCTGTCAGGCTCATATACCTAAAAGACCAAAACACATTCTACTAATTCAGGAAATGTCAGGAGACTGGGAAAAATGCCCATCACCATTTCCCAAAGCTTAAGGCGATGTCTTTAAATTGCTTGTTTTCTTGAACAAACGTTCCAAAATCAAAAAGCATTCAACTTACAAAGATACAGGGCAGAGAAAAGCAGATTATCCTTCATTCATAAGCTTGAGAAATGACAAATGAAGATAAATTTACCTTGATAAATGACTTGAATAATTAGCATTAATTGATTATCATCTTTCTCAATATTCTCTGTTGATGGACTAATCTATTGATTGACTGACATATTTTAATAATGGTATATAATATGTGACAAATTAAATTGGAGACAGTAGTGACAGCACACCAAAAGCAGATTTCTTAGCTAACCTGAAAGAAAGATGGGTAGAAATAAAAATAAGCTTTTGAGACATTTTCATGAGCTTTTAGGTAAAAGGTAAAAAGGGAAATGACGGAGAGATAAAAACTGTAAAAACAGAGGCGGAGCAGCAACAACAGGTCAGGGTTGCCTACCGTGGTTATCGTCTGACTGGTTGAACCCACACAGCTGGCAGATGGAGCGGACCCACTTGTTCATCTCCTCCTCAGTCTCAGCCACAAGATAAAAAGTGCGATCTGAGGTCTTGATGTCAAACACAAAGCTGTCCTGGAACTCCTTCCTCTTAAAGGTCAGGCCAGCGTCCACCTGCTCGCAGCAGTGCAGGTCGATGACCCTGATGGGTTTCTTGGAGTGGTCGTTCTTGTAGTACTCCAGAACATCAGGGTCACCACTCATGCGGCCACTGCGAAGTATGAACCAGCGTTTCTTCCACGCCTGGGGAATGAAAGGTAAGAACACGACCTCAGTGCACAGAAAGAAAGCACTTACCCTGTGAGCCACTACGGCCAAGCATATATGTGTGCTGACAGTGAACATATAATTCAATTTTTTTTATGTAAGCCAGACTGCATTTGAAATGATCAATAATTATTCAGTCTCAGCTTGATTTCTTACTGTGTGATGCTAAATGTTGCCTTCACAGCCTCAACAGCTGTTGAGTTTGGTTGTGATGAGTTTGGCTTATCCAACAGACTTCAGAGAAGCTGAAGTCTGTTTACTTGAGCAGGTTACTGTGCCTTAGCACACATGCGGTTGTGTGTGGTTTGTGTGTGTGTTGGAGGCTATAAGGGGGAGGCAGCAGGTGTTTACTCCCTCTCAACGTATTTCCTGTGCTGATATCCCTCTGTGAGCTGAGAGAGAAGCAGAGCTCCTCCATTACAACTTTAGTACAGGACTGCTGGTTCCACCCACTTCAAGAAGAAGCGAATGACACTGCTTTGGTCCAATCAAGCTACACCTGCATAAGATTGTGTTACTGGAGACGGAGTGTAAATAAACAGGCCTTGTCATAACCAGATGCAGAAGCAGAAGTCCATGTTCCAAGAAGTTTTTGATGGATGAGCAAGAAACCTACAATGCAACGTGTTGATTTCACACCAGTAACATTGTTGTATTTGTCAAACAGAAAGGCACAAAGGAATAACAGTGGCCTTGATTACAACAGCTCCATATGTGTTTTCCAGTGTTAAAGGCCTCTGTGTTCTCTGTGCTCAGAGACAAAAGAGGAAGATAGACCAGGAAGGGAAAGGGGGAGCAAAGGGGGGTTGAGGGGGGCTTTTGGACATCTGCCAGTGATGCACTTCCGCCAGGCAATGTCTCTCACATGCAGGCTGCTGACACACAGGATCCTGCAGGGCCCCTCTCACTCCATCAACGCAGACGCTGCCGCAAGGCTAACTGCCCCACGGCCCCATCAAACCAGACTGACACCATACAGATGCACAAACACACACACAGGGCTGCAAAATGGATTGCATTGCATCTCTCCTGTGCTTTGCAGAGAGGTATTCCTAATCTCTTCTGTAAATACACATGCTAAATTTTCTTATAGGCAATTACAGCCGTGCTGCTCCTACTGCGACTAGTCAAAATGTCTCCTGTGAGACAGTCCTGTTCACAATGTTTCTGGCTGCACATAAAGCTGCAATCCGCATTCTGCTCAGTGGTCACTGCTGCAGGGTTTCTGCATGCATCAAATCAATAAAGGAGTGTGTGGTGCCATGGGATGTTCTCCTCTCTTTGTCATTGTATTCACGTTCACTGCTAATGCTAACTACATGGATTCTTCCTGGAAAAATTGCTGCCTCTTAAATTGTGATGAAATCAAAAAAGGGGGTTTTCGACAGTAAACAAGAACAGTACCAACAGGAGCCTCACTCATTAAATATAGGCTGTAGCCTTTGTTGTGTGAAATAACCCATCTGTATTTTTTCCCTGATGGTTAACGTTAAATTTCCTAAAAATGTAATAATTTCTTCTTATATTAGCAGAGAATATCTGTATTTGAGGTGAGACAGCCCATCTCATGTGCTGAATGCAAGAACCTTAATGAACTGTGAAAAGGTTCAAAGCAATCAGTTTAAATTAATCAACAACTGATAGCAGAGCGCTGAAAAAACACAATCATTAAGATGAGGCTGCAACTAATGATTAAAATGTCAAACGTTTTAAAGATTTCCAATCAGTTTCAACAGTTCCTCTTATAATTTATAGTCCACTGTCGCTCTTAAGTATCTTACCCACCACACGATGTTAAGCAAATGTTACGTGTCATTTTGACATGTTGGCAGCTCTGATTATTTTTGCTCCAAGAAGTCAACACAGGTAAGAAGAGGAGGCAACACACTTTCTTTCTTTCTTTTTTCCAGGAAGTGCAGATTGTGATCTTATCTTTGGTGTGTAGCTGAAGTGCTTTGAGCTTTTGGGGTATAAGTTTTTTTCATTTTAGTTTCTGTCAGACTCATATGCCGATAAAAGCTGGAGGCAGTACAACCTTAATGATGTTGATAGTAGAGCTGCACTGCTGTGTGCATCTTAGCCCCAGTCTTAGGAAGCATGAATCAAACACAACAGTGAGGAGCGCAGTTGTGTGAAACTACGTATTAGGTCATTTCTGAACATGGGAGGGTGTTATGAATGTTGACTAATGCAGATTACACTGGTAAATGGTGTGACAAAGCAGATACCAAAGAAGTCAACAGTGTTAGACCTCAAGTTTCCTTCTGAAGGATTCCACTGGAGTATAAACTGCTTAATTTCATAAAAATACAGAGCAGTCATCACATTCCTCCTGAAGAGCAAACAGAGCACTGCATACATGTTTTCTTTTTCCAGGTCCACAAATCTCTTTGCCTCAGTGCCATTACACCATGCAGAGAGAAACCGCTGTAACTGTTGCAAGACCCATTTAAATATTATTGCCTTTTCTGGAAAGGGAGAGCATCACTTAATTGAGACCTGGAGCGCTGCCCAGTTTCGAGAGGTCAGCGCGACCCAGCTGGGTTATTCCTGGCATCCTTCAGCTGCGGCCAGCATATTAACCCAGGACAGCAATAGCTCTCAACCACGGAGGAAATACAACTCATTTAGGAGGCCTTATCATACTAAAAATAGAATATTTTCCACAGGAAAATCAGTTGCTGCCTAATTGAAGAACAAAATAATTTACAGCTTGAATGAGAGGGTTGAATAATTTCCCTCTGTCACACTCGCTGCTAATTCCTCACAGAAATCTTGCATGGGAAACGACGGAAAAAAGTCTGAAGTGCATTCACTTTCAAATCAGTCATTTCAACAACACAACTGGCAGTGCAGCTTTTCCTCTCTCTCCCTCTCTCTCTCATGCACTCTTTCAAATTTGAGTTCCCTGGCAAAGTAAATCATGAGGGAGGAGGACACAACAAAATGAGCTAACCCACCCACCGCCTGTCCTACAGAGCATGTCTAAGCCCATCGATCACTGCTGAAGCGCTGGGAAGTGAGGGCTGAAGCTGTAAAACTAGGCTGAACTCTCCCGGCTCTTCAACTTTCCCCTCCCCCTCATGGTTTAAGCTGCATCACTGTTCGGGGAAAAAAAGGCTCTGCCGAGACACACTGCCCTTGTTAACAACTGGACGAGACAGTCCACTGGACCACTAAGAGAGCTGTGAGCCAGGCCACTAATCACAACCTAAACTAACACAGTATCAAAGAATTACATGATTGTCTTGACTTTATACAGTAAACCACATGAACGTGTTGTAACTCCCATGCACTAGCATTTATTCATCACGTTCTGCAGAGGAGATCAAAGTCAAATAAAGGTCAAATCAGAGCAGAAAAAAGAACAAAAGTACATAAAGTGCAAAACAGAAATTCTACTGTTACTGAGAAAAAACATTAAAGACAGAAGTTGTAAAAACATCCTACTATTAAAGTTTAAAAACCTGTTATTTGGATTATAAGGGTCTCAACTCTAGACTGTAGAAAAAAAGGCTTCCTGCCAGCACTCAAAGCTCTCCAAGAAGAAGAGCAGCCATCCGTATCTACGAATGCACAGCGTTTAGTCCCTTCAGTCTTATTCGATCATCCCATAAAGGCTTGATCTTACCTTGCTCCAGCATAGTCTCATTTGTCCTGCACTGATGGCAGCCAGCTACAGACGCACAGAGGCTACAGCGGAGTACAAAGGATCACACGTTGCATCTATTTTAGATGACTGGGAAGGAAAACATCTAATAACAAAACCGCGCAAAACAATCTTTTGAATGAATCTACTTCTAAAAATAGGATCAAAACTGGTTTGTCTTGCCAATTCCTTTTGTGTCTTTGCATGTTGATAAGTAGACATGTTTCGCTCTATTTTTGGCAGATTGCAAAACAATGATAGTGTGGGAAAACAAACAAATTCATACAAAAGCTTTGTGCTCACAGAAAGAAAAACAATTGTCTGGTATGTGTTGAGAGTTGTCCAAGGCTGTATACCACATTTTAGGAGATACATACACAGCGACAGCTGATAAATCACAGCAATCATTTACTAAATTTACACATATCTAATCCAACATTGTAAAAACAGGCCCAGACTCATGAGTTTGAACCCAACTCATCATTCTGCTGTCCTAGTAACACCAACCTATGAAGGTAGAGACGGCTGTGGCCTAAACAATTATCCCAGGTGTGCCTTTTACAGCAATAGAGCAATACACAGTGTGTGTGTGTAGTAGTAGGCTGTGTCAACAGGCCGGCTGATAAGCATCAGACCACATGTTTTTAAATGTACATGAGCAAACATCCAAACTAAACACGTGTGTTTTCCGCGTTAAAGCTTAGAATAGTCTTGTTTACCTGTCCTCCTGTTAAAGCAGGAGAGGAGGAGACAGCAGGTTGTTGCCTTTGACTCTGCCTCCTCTGCCATACCTGCTGCTGCAGCACACACACTACACAGCTGCACAAACACCAGCACCGTGGGGCTGCAGCAGAGCCTTGGAACCACCTCGCCTGTCTACATTTTCTCATCTATTACCAGCTTTTGTAAAGGTCGTGCGTTACGGCAGAGAGAGTTACCTCTTGTGACTCTTGGCTACAGTCGAACTGGGTGCCTCAGGCAACATGTCTCCCGTTTGATCTGAGCGACAGCACATCTGCTCACACGCGCACACTAACAACACAGCGATGAGACTTCATTAAAATACACTGGCGCTGCGCCATTACTGCTTAATTATAGTAAAAGGTGAGTTGAGAGGGATCCCACAAGTGTTCTCAGAGGTCCCACTCGCCGGCTTCTAAGGGACGGGACACAGCATGGGGAAAATTAAGAAGGGGGGAACTTAAGTATCCAGTTTCAGCCAATAAGGACTTCCAGCAACACAAGTTCATTATGAGCTTTCACATATCTGGAAGCTCTATGTAAAAAGGAAAGTTCTTGCACGGCTGTTTATACTTAGAAAATATTGAACAGCTGAGGAGTTTCACTAAATGAAAAAGGCTTTTATAAAAGACTTATACATTTCTTAAAGTAAGGCACGAAAAAAGGACACTAACTGCAACCATATGTTTATCTCGAGTTTCCCGTCTAAAAGCACCTTGTGTCCTTGTTTTGGAAGGTTATATACTCAACTTTATCATGAATGATTATTGGAGACGACCAGCTGCTCATATGTTAGTGTGATGCAGCTTTTCATTTCACTCCCCCGGAAACTTTACCATTTCTGAATAAGGACAGAGAACCTAGTGGCCCTCCTGTAAAAATGCCTTGTGATGCATTCACTCCACATCTCTTCTATGTGGGTGGTGTTTCCTAGCTTCTCGATGTTAGTGAAGAAGAAAAGAGGAATATTTAGCACATCAGTGGCTTCATTTCTTGTCCCTTCTGGTGCCTGACGAAGGTTAGAATTTCATCCTTCCAGAAAACACCCCTCAACAAAAGAACAGCAGTGAGGACCATTTTGGAATGCATGAATTAAAAGGTGGGAGTGATATAAAGGCTGTGATTGTGCGAGTGGATGCCTAAACACTTGTGATTGTGGTTAATGTGGTGACAGGGGACAAAGCTGGACAGGCTGCAGCAGACAATGACGACAGAGGCCTGATTATCTAGTCCTAATCAATAGTGGGTCACACGTCAGTCCACATTCCAGGAACAGATGGGAGCTGCATCAAGTGAGGGAATGCAGTCTAGTTAGATTTGAAGAATATCACCTGGCCATTCACACAACGCAAAAACACCTTTCAAATTAGCATTCTAATGCTTTCTGAGTTCTCCCTGAAAAATCACGAAAAGCTGAACTTGAGGATGCTGGGTTTTTTTAGCCCCTCACGCAAGACCTGGACAGCTCCCTAAAATGTGTTGCCATTTCTTCTGTGCCTGACAGGCATCATGTATCTGTATTTACCTATGTGACATCAGTTTGTGTAACAGTGAGCTTAAATAAACCACAAATGGACTTGAGAGAGTATGCGGAAGTTCCTTGGACAGCTTACAGTTTACACAGGGTTCCACATCTCAGCTCTGAGCGAGACGTTAAGCAGACAGCTGTCCCAGACAAAGTTTAGAACACGTTTCTGAAGCATTTCCAATAAATTCAGGTCACAAACAAAACAGGAGTCCAACAGTGTGCCAACAAAGTGTTGCCATTTTGCATTTTCAGCAGCTCCAGCCCATTATCTGTCTGAGTGGTGAAGAGATCCAGATGTTCCTGGGTTGGACACAACTCTGCCCCATCTTTGTACCCGGAGAAGTAAACATGAAAAGATGTTAAACAGGATTACTGAGAGTATAAAACTTGGAGGCATTTAAGTTCAACAGTTGAATTAGAGCATGCTCACGATCGCGATTTAAATCAAACTGCTCAGGTTTCCCAATAGTCAAAACACTGACCTTGGAAGGCCGGCAGCTGCAAGACATAACACATACAGATAAGACCCAAACAGACCCATAAATTCTTGTGTGTTAATAAAGAAGGTGGGAGGTTAGCCATGTAGCACCAAGACAGACAGGGTCCTCTTGAGGGTAGGAACACTTTACTCCTGATGTTTCCCTCATGTGTGGAATTGCCAAGTTCACATTCTCCTTTTAAGCAAGACATTTAGTGCACGTAGAGTAAAACCTGACGTGCTTCAGCTTTCATGACATTTTAAGAAATATGATTCCACATACAATGTCATCCCATGACTGTGATGGAAAGCTCCTACAGGTGTGATGGTGATGAAGGGGGATGCTGCATTTGGTACCTACAGTGCTAATTCACTCACTTCACAGGAGCAATGATCTGTGAAATCTGCAGCACATCCTATGAAAAACAACCTCTCAAAAGCTTTCAGTAGATATAATGAGCCTCCATTTGCAGTCGAACACTTCCATCATTAGGAAAATGAGCAATCTTTCACCATGTCTCCGTATGAGCAAAAGGCTGTGCTTATTTAACGTGAGCGAGCCTTGACAGTTTGACTAACGGGAACCATTATCTTTAATCAGAACTCCTTGTGTCACTTCCCCTGCCTCTGCCATCTGCTGCGGCTCATACATGTCTGTGTATGGAGGGCATGCTGTGAGCATCTCCTGGTCTCTGACTCTGTACCACACAGTCGGAATATTTACATATAAGGGGAAAGTCTGACCTCAGCACCGTAATCTGTCACACCATCACTTCAGCTCAAACGTCACACTGCCTATGAGGCCACTCTCCTCAAACACCAGTGTGCATCATTACGGTCAACCACTGATGTTGCATTCAAGATCTAGCATGCATGAGTAAAATCCCTCATGTAGATAGAGCACACCAGCACACGCAATCTCACACAGCACCTGACGTAGTTGCACACAACAGTAATATACTGTATGTATCAATACAGTATGGAAAATGGGGCGTGCCAGCTGAATAATTTCACTTGACAAATAAATACGCTTTTCAGAGGATAACTGCAATCAATCATTTATTCATGCATTTTTAAATAATTAATGAGTCACATGCTTGCATGCATGTTTTGAACATGCCATTCACAACAACTCTAAAAACTGAAGGATCAATGCAAACATATTGTTTTAAAAGGCCTTTAAATTTTACTTTAGATTATTCAGTCCTGTTATAATCCACCTCTCAATTCCTTTGTTTCCTGCCTTGATGTTAAGAGTTTCTGTTTTGTGATTACTTTGAAGATGTCTCTCTTTAATTTAAATTTAAAGACATCCTTGTGCCATGCTCTTCCTTTCATTTCTGGTGGGGCACACTGGCTGAAACATCCTTAAATCAAAGACAGGGCAAAACAGAACATTCATATGTTAAAGACAAATAATCTGTGAGATGGTTTTGTACTTCTTTATACTTGCGAAACTGTTTTAATGCTAAACATTATGAACTGACATTCATCCTGTCAGGTGTGCGATAATAACATTGGAGTCAAAGGCCTCTGTACTTGGTAGCATCACAACTCACCGTAACAGTGTTGTCTTTACACTTGCCATGCTGTCTTTTGTGTTAATAAATACTATCACTGCATCCTTGGGAACTCCATGTTTTGGCACAATTAAATGGCTGAATAAACCAAATTTTTAATGACTGAAACAAACTAACTGATGTATTAAAATTATCATGGGAGGAATGCATCAATGGGATTTAATCAGATAATAACATCCAGATTAGCTAATGTCCAAAACCTCTACTGTGTGTGTGTGTTGGGGCTGCGACCTTCCAAGATGCCTTCCAGTGGGTGCATTATGTCACCTGAAAACCTTGGACCCACACAGGACCTTGAGAAGAAAAAAGACTACATACTCAGTTTATTCTTATCTGAGCTGCAGTTGTAGGAAATTTTAGTTCCTGAGCGGCAATGACTCATCACTGTGTGAATCTTCAGAAGAAGAAAAAATCCCCAGTCTAAGATATGCCAGTAGTAAGCCGAGGTACACAGAAACTGAGACTTCAAGGAGTTTTTCAATCCCCAAAAATATTCTAATTACAGAGATGCAATTTACTTCATCAGCTTGTTTACTTGTACAGTGGTTTTACAATTGCAGGAAAAAACTGATTTAAATACAGTAAATTAACACTTTTCCACTGCGTCAGTTTCTTAATTCTTAATTCTTCTTCTTAATTATTCATCACTACGATACAGAGAAACTTGTGTGTGCTTGTAGCAGTTTTCATTTTGACTACTATAAACACCTTCACCACAACCTCAGGCAAATGCTTACACATATCCAACTCCCACAAACGATCACAGCAAGACAAAATGTTTCTCATGAAACAGGTCGGTACATCACATCACCCCAACCTGAGCATATTTACAGCTGAGCTATAATTATATTTTACAATGCAACTGCCTCCACAGGTCATGCAGTATCCTTAGCTGGTTCAAACAAAGCCCAGAGTGACCGTCAACTCCTACTTCACTATGTGGCCACTAAGGGTGGTGAGCAAGTTCCAATAGCAGGATCATTTTTAAAGTGTGTAAAATATATTTTCCCAGGATGCACACTGTCACAATCTTGACTGAAACATACCAATCACATATCCAAAACTGGTAAGTGTGGCCAGTGCGATTTCATGTCAATCACCTTGTCAAACTTCTTTGTTCCTGCGTTTGTTTCGGCAGCAGGTGGGTCCCCAAAAGCTTCCCTGGATTATTCTGCCACACGTAAGTCTCAAGAAAAAATCCTAATAAAAAGTCGTAATAATCATCAAAAAAGAAAATTGTTCTGCATTACACATTAAAGTGTGCTTGAACTTACTCCATTAAAACAGCCAGTTATTTTCTCGTTTAAATTGGACAATTACCAATAATTTCTGATATTAGTCTGGTTAACAATTGTATATTTTAAGCCTCATACTAACAGTCTGGACCAAGATATTGCCCAATGTATATGGATACATTTCCCTTTTACCCTATTGTGTGTGTGTGTGCCATTGCTATCAGTATTTTCTAGCTGTTTCATACTATTACATGCATTATTTTCACAGAGAAGTACACCATAAATAGTCTACCTCACTGTGAGTCGCACCTTTAAAGTGCATCCGAACACAGTACACAATTTTCAGGTTTTATCAGAGTCCTACTTGACAGAAAAACAATAATAAAGTCTGTTTTTAAACATACTCTATGTAAGCTGTAAAAATGATGGAAGTGAACAACTGACATCCTCCGACTGGCCACCGTGATGATATTATAATTGTACAAAGGAATTAACATGTCTAGACGTAAAATTACTAGTGTTCTGGAGTAAGTGAAAAAGTAAGAGGTTCCCTTCATCACACGCCTACTATTGTGCATCTAGGCTGAAGCTGCTTAAACAGAGCTGCTCGGGGGGCATCAGAGAGCCGCTGGAAGCTCTCAGGTGTGAGCAGCTGTTTTGAGTGTAAAGCAGGGCGTCGATCAAACAGAGCTAAGTCAACTGTCCTCGGGTAAATAAATACTAAAAAGTTTTGGGAGTTTTTTGGGACACACATTAGAACACAAACACGAACATGTCCCACTGAAAGCTCAGATGGGAGCACCGGTATCCTGATTTCTTAACATAAACCGGTTTTGCTTTTACTAATAACACTTGAAATACTTTTTGTGTCATTCTCAGTTTCAGGTCTTCATATGCAGCAGGCTAAAGGCATTCCTACTGACTCACATTACAACTGCAAATCCAATTTGCTTCAGAGGGCCAATCTAATGACAGTCATATGACATGTAATCTACAGTGCTAGCACCTGTAAGAGCTAGTAGCATGTTTCCTGCATGACTTTGTGTTAACTGGATTTTTCTTTATGCAAAAAAAAAAAAAAATGGAGATATTATCCTACAATGGAACAGTCTAACAGTGCAACACTAGGAGCATAAGCCTATGATCGACATGAAACACACCACATACTGTCTCTGTCATCAGTGTCCATTCTGTTCTGCTGTTATAATCAGAATATCGTCAAACTACAGCTTAGAGACACCAAGTCAACTGTAAGTGTAGTAATTTATGATCTCTGGCTCAGCACAGATGAAATTAAAATGATATTCCCAGAAGTTGTTTTGCTCAGCTGTTTATGATCCCTGTTGTTCAAGGCTGACTCATTTTCTATGTTAAGCAACATGAAATGAAATAATCACTGCTGTGATAATGTACTCTCTCAGAGTTCAGCAGTTAAGTAAAAACATTCTCACTGCTGGCCCAAATAACAAGAGAACGATCAATGGGATCCAGTTACCTTCAGATCGGCAGTATTTTAAGTTCATCTTCATCGATGGAAATACGGAAATACATTTATATACTCACAGACCAATTTAATCTCTTTCCCTGACACAGGACCTCTGTCACAAAACTTCCTGTAGGTACCATCCAAAGGAAATCTGGCATCTGCTATTGCTGTAATAATGAAGTGCAGGACAGAAAACACACAGGCTAAACCAGAGTTCATGGCAAAGGACAGGATATTGTGACAAAGGTTCAAACAAGGCCACCATGGAAAGAATGGATGAAAGGATATACTTGGGGTTGCAGAAGAAAAAGCTGTGAAAGTATAACTCTGTGACAAACACTTGTGACTGCTATGCATTCATTTCTCATCAATGGCAATTAAGTATAACTCTACTATATAATTTATGGCTGAGAAGAACACCGAGCTGAACTACAGAAAATGAATTAAAAAGAATTTAGACTAGGTTTCCAGTATATTTTACACTAAAGAATAATCAATTCATCAGATTAAGAGATGTTTACCCTCAGTAAGGCACTTTGGTGGTTACGTGAGGTTAAAAATAATCAACAACAATGAAAATAATTGTAGATTCCAGTCTTGTGTCAATCACAAGGATCCACTTAAGCGAGCATGTATAACAATGATAAACTAATGTGACTTTGATACTGCAGTCACATAAAGCCACCCCAGTTTTGTAGCTTCTGGGGAAAAAGCCCATTTGAGGGCCCACAGATAAAGTGGAACAAGGAAAATGTCTGTGTGAGCGCTGGGTGTCTGTCAAAGCAGGAACTGGGAGGCGTTCTCCGTTGACCTCTGAGGGCAAGGACTTCCCAAAGCCCCTCTGCAAAACAACAGCAGACCGGGCAGCTGACAGTGGGACTCAGGCGGCCGCTGCTCTGCAAAGCCTGCCTTGAAAACCGACCGACTCCCCCCACCTCTCTTCCTCTCTCCTCTTGCGCGCCATCCACAAGGACGAGACGCTACAGCCCTTAGAAACTGGCGGCGGGAGAGAGCAGCGAAGCGATCACCTCGCCGATATGATCTGTCTGGAATGTGACAATACTTTACTGTATGTGAACAGACACGTTTGTGATGTCAGATACAACAACGGGCAGGTGGGAGGGTTTAGCCAACAGCAGCTTGATCCCGACCTGAGAACAGGAATTCATTTGTTTACCCTACAACGCGTCCCATGCGTGCAAAGCAAGGTTCATATGTACACGATTAATTTAGATGACGTAGTATTATGAGTGTGTCAACAGTGGAAGTCACAAAGAAGTGTACCCATCTATGAAGAACCTGGCAAGGGAGAGGTCAGAAAACAGACTCAAGATTTTCTTTCCTTTGTTAAGTTAAGGAGGAGAAACTAATGTCAACAAATGTAATTTTAACAGTATATTGATTTGGCAGGTGATGAGCTGTCGCCTAGGCGGCAGCTACAAACACTGGGTTGTTTGGGGGTAAATGTGGCAGACATGATGAAGCATATTGTCTGACCACTGACTGATGAGTAAAGCCTCAACAGATCTGTGCAAGAGGCACTGGGCAAGTGCTGGATTAGTCAGTTGTTTTCATGTTCCTTCTGCTTATTCTGGACATTGTTCAACAAAAGCAACCAGGCCACTCCCACCTCCCCTTAAAACACTGCCCACCTCTGGAGCCTCGATCAGCCCCCGAGAGGAGATAAATCCGACCGAGTGATTCATTCAGCAGCTCTGAGACATCAGAGCGCAACTGTTTTCCACGCGGAGACGAAGCGCGTGTGAAAAGTGACTACACGTCTGCAGTGTCACATGTCTGAGGGAGGGGCCACAGAAAGTTTATGATAATCATGTGTTTGTGCAGCAAGAAGCTGTTGTATGGAGAGTGAGTCACTGCTGAGAGTTATCGCATTTATTAAACAATTAGCAAACATTTAACCAGGACTAGTCATGCTTGTTACTGAGGAAACATGTTGCCTCCTGTCTTAACCACCGGTTACATCCAGGTTTCAACTGCCACGAGTGTTTTGCTCCCTGATTTTGCATATGATTTGCATGCCGACCTGTGGCGGTAGTACCAGTTTTTACTCCATCCTAACCCTGTGCTGGATTCTACACTGCGTTTAACATGCACGGCCGTGTGCCAAATTTTCAGAAAGTGTGAAGGGTTACAGGAGACATAGTTTTGAATACAATGACCAATCATTTCAACAACTAACTACTGATTAACAAACACGGGCCTCATCTGGGTTAGGGAGGACTTTGTGGTAAAAAAAAAAAAAAGAACAGGTGGAATATTGACAGAAAATGTTGTTAAGGATTAAAACACATTTTCATTGTTGCAAATTATCTCCTAAAAGAGACACAACAGTACAAACTGTTGCAGCGTTCAACACGTCAGGTACAGCTGCGAAACAATACGTGCTTTCCACCTCGTCAGCTCATTCCAATTTCATGACCAATCAAACTTGCCACCATGTTCTCTGAGAAACACAACACACCTTCAGGCTGGAATGCCTGAGAGTATGTGACAGTAGTATCGGAACATATCCCTCTGCATTAGGACGTCAGCTATGTCAGATGACAGCAATGTTCCTGAATGAATCCTAAATGGTCCTGATTGTCCATAGCCTGACTTTAAGTGGAAGGAATTTCAGATAGACAGATTATCGCATTCACAAGTCTGCCTGTTCTGGACGCTCCATCTCATGACGCTGTTTTCTGGCTGAAACTGTGTGTGTGCAGTTGTTCATAGGTTATTGCTCAGGGTGAGAAGCAGGGTGAGAAAGGCTGAGAGGCTGTTCCCCACTCTTTTGCCTGAGGAAGGCCATTATGCCGTGTGAGGGTTTTTTCTCGTGTTGTTTATACAGTACTGCTATGAACCAAGCAAGTTTTTTCCTCCGTACCACTGCAGCTGCTGTTCCATACTGACCACGGTGGTCTCTGTGTAAACATTAGCCAGCTTTAAGTGGAAGACAATGAGGAAATGGCCCAGGGGGGTTGGTGGGGGGGGCATTTGAAGACATTCAAGGATGAATTTCCAGATGAAACAGAGAGATGACATCATGGCAAAGTCAGCGAGTAGGAACATAGAGAGGCCTGGTAATGCAACACCATACATAAACAGTGGACAGCTGTATTTATAGGAGATTGTCTCATGGTTCTCTCTGCCTCCATAAATCCCATTATCTGATTTGCAGCCATTCCCCTGCCCAGCACCCAGCAAGAGACTAGCAGCTTTGGCTAATAAAGCCTTATCAAAGCACTCTAATGCTGTGGAGTTATCACCGGTGACATTAGTCGGCTTGGCCAAGATGAAAACTGCTCACATCGATGCTTGATTAGACATTACCTCATCTTGATCGGATAAAGCCAAATGGCAGTTTGTGTTTGTGTCTGAGAAGCTATTTAGTCAAAATTATAGACAGCTGTCGGGTATTACCAAAGCTTACCTCCATGTTGTCACAGGACCCCACAGTGGGTGGCCTAACATGTCAAATCTGCCAACTGGATTCTCAAATAAAAAATTTCTAGATTGTAATGGAGTGAGACTGAACCAGAATCAAGGATAATGTGGTGCCTCCTGTAGGGCAAGGAGAGGAGAGGTCCAGATGGTGGTGGTGGGATGCACCTGCTACAATTGGACTTCAATATCTGAATCTGACACCATTTACCAGAGAGGCAGACGAACCAAACACGAAGCGAAGCTATTTAACAGAGACAGAAGACAGACACATTCGGTTACTCCTGCACCAGCCAAACTCACAAGCACACAAACTAAGCCAAAGTGGAATTCTCTTACATATCTCCTCAGTTTTTTCTCCGGTGGGGACTTTCTCAGCCAGCCTTGGAAAAGGATTTCTCCGCCGCTCATGTTTGTCACTGTCTGCGGTTTCTTCTTGCTCTACAACTGTTGTCAGTCACTAGTACATGACGGCTCCTGAAGGCTCGCCTCTTCAAAGTCCTGTCGGCGTTTGACTCTCGCTGGTGCAGTCTGCTCCCCCCATTTGATACAAATCAAAGTAGCGCAGCTCGGTGATGTTGCCGGTCGCTCCCGGTGGCACTGTGCGCAATCGCCAGCGCAAAAACACCAGTTGGGTCGGCAAAACAAAAAGGCGCAACTCGACTCGCGGGGAATTACGCACGGCGAGCTGACGCGGATCCGCGGGGAAACTCAACTGATGCAGGGTGAGGAAGTACCGTAGGGTGTCTGCAGTTTGTTTTCCCAACTCACACCACGCCCACCGCGCAAAGAGGGATGGGCTGCGAGGGGATGAACAGGATGGGAGAGCTGGTCGCCTCAAAGTAGCTGCAAGATCCCAAAACGAGGTTAAATCATGGCGGAGCCGATCCATTTGGAACATCCTATTTGTCAAAGTGAACAGAAAACGCACAGAAGGATTTTATTTGTTTTATTTCAAAGGCGGAAACGCATCTGATGTCACATGAGATCAAACTGGTTGAATGTCTCAGCCAATACAGTTAAGTATTGGTCATGGCTAACAGATTTCTTTAAAGGATTTTCTGTGCTTAGAAAACTATGTAATAAAAATAATGAGAAAAAACGAATAATCAACACCTGCTGTTGTTGACTGAGTAAAACGTTCGCTTTTTCTCATTTGGATGGAACGGGAAAAAGCACCATCTTGTGGAAAGTTGACATACTTGAGAGTTGCTCCGGAAAGCAACGTTGTTTTTAAATGCGGAAGTGGAACAGGAAAACATAATTTGGTGTAAATAAACACTTTCCTGAGAAACTATAAAACATAAACAGTGGATGAACAAAATCCCTTCATACACTCATATATCACTGAAGTGATGAAATTAAAATTAAATTCCTCTTTGAGCAATATATCATCTCAAATATCACAGTCACTGTTTTCAAGAAAAACAATATAATAACGACAATAAAGATCAAAACAGTGTTGAGTAAATGTTTTTATTTGATGTTTGCCAGGCAGTAATTACAGACCTCACTGAGTTAAAAAAAAATATATCTGCTAGGTTCAATCTGTCTTATAGAAGACAAGAACGGGAAAATCGAGGGAAAGGAGTCACATCTTTTATGTTGTCTACACCAAGAATGCATTGCAAATATCGCTCAAAGCCCAGTCCAAAGCCACCATGGGGGACGGAACCAAAACGCCTCAAATCCAGATACCTGCAAAAAAAAAAAAAAAAAAAAAAAAAAAAAACTATCATACAGTTACATCAAAATGAGGTCAGTACAACCCTGCTGGTGTGTAAGGATGTTTCTTTCATAATGATATTAATGTAAATGTGTTTGTTTTTTTTACCAGCTGTAGGTGTCTCCTAATCCAGCCCTGGAAAAGAATGATAAATAATTTAAGAGCCTTTGGTCAAAAAGTAAACTCAAGACTTACAATAAATCCTCTCTAGTATCCTTTTCATACGCATTATCCATGCATGAGCAAATAACAAAACTAACTTTGACTTCTGTAACTAGTAGAGGGTTACAAGCTCAGACATGTGCTGTACGCATTAGGGTTGGACTTAGAACAACAGATAAATTCACCAGCAACACTTGTAAAAGCTCCAGCTATCCCAGAGTGACATTACTTGGATTAAGCTTGATCTCAATGAATTACAATACAAAGACATTTAAGGCAGCTAAGCAGATATGACAGCCGCAGTCCAAATACATTATCATGGGCTTTCCAATACTCATGGAGTGTGTGTTCTTACTCTTCTAACCGAGCCCTCAGCAGATCCAGCCTCTCCTCTCTCAGCGAGCCCCCACAGAGCTCTCCAACTCCTGGCACAAGAAGGTCCACTGCAGCTGCCTGCACACAAACGACAGTCAGAGTCAGCTCAGATATGCAAATCACTGCAATAACCCGAGAGACATTACGAGGAAGGAACTGAGTGGTTTAATCATTGATTCACTCCGCATTTTTAACAGTGTATGTCTCACGGTATGCTCTGGATGGTCCTTGTTGTCTCTTGCATAAAAAGGCTTCAGATCATAAGGATAATCAGTGACAAAGACTGGAATGTTGCCGCAATGTTTCACCAGGTACTTCTCATGTTCTGTCTGAAGGTCACAACCCCACTGCGGAAAAGAAGAGCTAAAGTCAGTGTGGAGCTCTGTGGAAAGGCAGAGTTAGCAGCAAACATAAAGGAGATCAAGGAAGAAAATAAAACAGTTGCCACTTACATGTGTTGGGAAGGCAAATTTCTGAGAACTGCGGTTCAGGATGTCTATAGCCTCAGTGTAGGTAATCCTGAAAGGAGATTGAGCCAGTATCGTTCATTCAGGGCCTTCAACATCTGACTTTTTTCTTTATCTGATTAAATTCCATATGCCATGTTAAGAAAAATAGAGACTTACACAGGAAATCTCTTCTTCAGCATTGAATCTACAGTGTCCTTGAAGCGTACGGATGCAAAAAAAAAAAAAAAAAAAAGGTGAGATTATAATGAGATGCAGTTGAGGCCGGTTGCTGTTAGGAGCCAGGTTATGTACCAGAGTTAAATAAGTGTCCTTCAGGACTCACCCTGTGTCCTGGAGTCACATGCTTGTGAAACAAATCCACATCCTCCACACAGTGAGCCAAGACATGCTCCGTGGCGAATCTGAACATGTCCTCCATGACCTAAGGAGTAGGCCCAGTTTAATAATTAAAGATTTCTTGGGCAACTCCGCACAAGGGCAACTTTAAAAGTCACATAAGGTAAGTGTAAAATTTGAACGTCAGCACACAGAAACTGATGTGATGTGACACCAGTTCACTTCACCCAAGATGCTCATGTTTAAGCAATTAGCCAGTCTGTGGTGACTGCTCTTTATCAAAGGCCATCAAACAACTTTAACGCTGCTGAGTCTCTGCTTGTCTGGACAAAGCTGGGTAGATAGGTAAAGCTAGGTAAATGATAGGTACATGCTCATATGGTACAGCACATATCAATACATTTAACGCTCTGGATGGTTCTTTTTATAGCAATGCTGAAATGAATAGAAAACAATGGCTTTCAGAGAGGTTTGAAATCAATCTGCTGTTTGCACAGAAATACTCTGATTGAGAAGCAGTTTACAGAATTAAATTGCAACTGATGCCATAGAGTAATACTGTACTTGGGGACAAAGACATGGTGTACCTTGGTGAGATCCTCTAAGGACTGTGTGAAGGAGACCTCGGCCTCCACCATGTAAAACTCAGCCAGGTGGCGCCTGCTTTGGGAGTTCTCTGCACGAAAAGTTGGCCCAAATGTGTAGACTCTCGAAAAAGCTCTGGAAGAACATGAGTGACAAGGCATAATTAGAAATGTACTTCAGTGTGGTTGTGCATGTGCTGAGGAGATAAATTCATATAGTTTATCTCACCCTGACATCACTTCCAAATGAAGCTGACCGGACACAGTCAGGAAGGCCGGGACAGAGAAGAAGTTCTCATTTTCTTCTGTCTCTGGGCTCGATGGCTGTGGGAAAAGTCGAGGTTTTAAGGTTTCAAACAATGTCATTAATCCTTGTTTTCACATCAGAGCTTTGACTGACAGTCGCACGCTGGAGATGACATCACATATAAAGCATCGACATGTTGGATTCACAGAAAGCTAAAATCCTGCTGTCTTTATAACATAGGGCCTTCGCTTTAGGGATATTTGTTAACACGTCTGTAGATACTCACCTCAATCTGAAAGAGCTCTCCTGCCCCTTCACAGTCATTTGAGGTGATGACTGGAGTGTGAATCTGCACAAAGCCATTTTCCTGGAAAAAATAAATTCGGTAATAAAAACAAAAAGTCTTGCTCTGCGTGCCGCTAAAAAGTCCTTCACTGATGTTCTCACCTTGAAATATGAGTGAATCGCTGTTGTGGCCTCGCTTCGTATTCTCAACAGGGAGCTAAAAGCATTTGTTCTACACCTGAGATGAGGAAATTGGCGAATATACTCAAGGCTGTGTCTCTCTTTGATTTTAAAGGGAAATTCCTGAAACAAAAAGACAAAGCACTCATTTTCTATACAGTGACCACACTGAATTTGAAGCAAGCACGGTGAGCCAGTAAAATGCACGAGGGCTTGTGTTTGAGGAGAGTATATTCGTTACCGCAGGGTTACATTTTCCAACAACACGGATTTGGTCCGCTTCCAGTTCAACTGCCTGTTTCTGGTGTGGACTTTTCTTCAGAGTACCTGTGACTTCAACAGCGCTGCCAAACGTGAGCAACCTGAGTATGCAGGAAAAAGAAGAGAGTGGAAGACAGAGCATTTTAAATATGTGCATCTTTCATACCCACCTGAATGGTGAAGGATGACCAACAGGGATTTAAACTGAAGGGCTTACGGATGCGTCAGCTCCGAACTGGCGATGATCTGCAGTGACTGCAAAGAGCTCCCATCATTCACGTGGAGGAAGAGATTCGTCTTCTGAGCTCTAACAGAGCGAACCCATCCCTACAACACAGAATCAAACTATGACTGCATGTTCCTTATGGTAACACAGATATATCTTCTTTTTGCTTGCACATGATGTTCATAAACCGGGATGTTGGCCATCTAAGAATTTCTCTCTTCATTCTCTCTTAATAAAATATCAGTGTTATTAATATACAGGTATATTTGAAAACATCTGGAAAGCAAACGTGAAAACTGAGATCTAGCATTGTCATAGTTCGGGGTGATAAGGGTTAGAGTTCAGGTGACATACCTGTTTCATAACATCTCTAGGGGACATTATTTTATAAGTTCCAATGGAAAGTATATACGTGCAAGGTGCAGTACGTGTACAATGCATCCCTGGTGCAGAAGCAGGCGATACAAGAATGCAGGCAAATATGACATTTAGCTTAAGCTGTTTGCAGGACTTCTCCTGTGGTAACTTATTCGTAAGGTTTAATATAAGGTAGCCGATTTGTTCATCTCATTCTCAACAATGAAATACAGTAGTCTGGGTGTGGCTGCAATAAGCAGCACGTTACTGAAGGCTCGTTGTTGGCACACATTAGCAAAAATTAGCAGGAAATGTTGAATGAGAATAAGAGGCGTTAACGTTACCTGAACTCTGACACTGGCTCCCGTCTCAGCGCCAGAAACTGCTTCGGATATTCGTAGTTTCGTTGGTGACTTCTTACAGTAGTGTCGAATACCTTTCAATATCCCCCGACAAACCGAGGTGGTTGATGATACAGAAAGCTTTCTGGCAGCAGCTCGAAGCATCGTAACAAACAACAAAACACACAAAAGCCGCTAAAAGCACAACATGTAGCGACAACTCAAACACACCGACAATAACATGTTTAATCGTAGTTTTAAGATGTATCACGTTTTGCTTTGGCTTGACTTTCACGCTGTTACTTGTCTGACAGTGCCGCTTCCTGTTTGGGTCGATCACCATTTGTCCAATTTAGTCACGTGGATTCTTATAAACCAACCAGATGTCGGTATCTCACAGCGGTCCTTTTATTGCTCTAGGGTGTTGTAGTTTTTTTTATGAGAGCATGAGTACCATTTTTAGATTGATGTCACAAGTTTGTACACAATTTTTACTGCAATCATTTTATAAATGTCTTCTGGAATTTTATTCTTATAGTACTGTAGTTCTAACAGACTACAGATAAATATCTAATGAACTAAATGATTATGAAAATTAATCAAGACAAGAGCAACATGCAAATAATGCCCTAATTTTTTCATTAAATAAGTATTAAACAAGTTAAATTTCTTTAATTTCTTTAATATTGTAATGTCCCAGTCGCTGTCTATCAACGTGAAGTAAAAGTTGATGAATTTGTTCTAAAATGATTGACACATTTCCTCAGACTCCTATAAACACACAGGAAGAAACGTACAAATATTTTTTTCGACAGCAAAACCCAACACGTGTAGCGTGATTCAATAGCGTAATGAAGCAAGCAGAGCAGCTATCACAACCACATGGAAATCCTCTTTAATCTTTCATGATGTATCTGCCGTCAGTGTGAGGTCCATTTGTGCGTAAACCTCGTTAATCCAATACCCACAACGACACTGGGTCTATTCCCACCATTTGCTGCTGGAGTAAATCAGATCATGCCTGCAACGCAATAAGATGCCATAGACAATTATTCACCTGGTCTCGCCTGTCAGCTCTGGAGCCTCTGGTCTGGGTCTGCCAGCAAACACGGAGCAGGGTGTCTTCACCTCCGGCTGCTTATGACACATCATCATTAAATCCAACATGATGCATTTGAAAAGTCAGCAGGGTCATTGATATTAATTATCTCCAGCGTGGATAGAGCAATTATGCACATGGTCTCATCTTAATGGGGTGCAGAACGATTATATTTGGCGAATAATTGACAGAGAGTGCAAAATATAATGGGGCATTTGTTAAGGTCTGTATGTGTTTCTTTAGAGAAAAGTTAAATCATGGCATCTATCAGAACTGTTGAAACCAGCGATCAGAAGAAGGCTGTCTTTAAGCCGCTGCTGCTGGGAAACAACCAAGATTTGACAACTAATATGAATGATTTACAAAAGAATGTCCCCTTGAGGAAACGTATCAAATTAATCTTATGTATTATTGAAGTAATATTGTCCTCTCTCCCTGTATCATCATGTGCAATATCTCACTCTACCACAAGATAGTGCTGCAGCTCTATGACATTTCCCACTCCTCCCAAATCCCCACCAAATGCAGATTTATTCATTTACCCCTGAGTTACCTCGAATATATTATTCATTTGCAGCTCCAAGGTCTACTGAAATGGAAACAAGCTGGCATTGTTATGTTCTCTCTGTAGTTCTATCAACAATAATGCAAAGGACCTGCTGGCTTTCATTGGCAGCAGATAGTCCAGCGCCACAGTGAATTCAGGGTGCATCCAGGAACTGTTTGTTACGCATCAATAGGAACAGCAAGGCTGAGGTACCCCCACCGTTTAGCTATAACTTGATTTGTACTTTCCCCTTTTTTGCAGGCTTGACACATTCCCTGACACCTTGCATGTGGGAGTGATGGCGTGTCGCATGTATTTATATTTCTACACACACACATCCTCCCACACCAACCGCAAGGCAATGAATGCATGAAACAAGGTGAAAACAGTATGCTCTGCTGTCTGCATAAAAGTACTGCACGGCTAAGTGAAAACACCCCAAAGTAAAATATTATCCTGTTTACACTCCCCACATAATAAATCAAGAAGAGAAGTCAAATTGTATCTCCAGTGGGAGATACTGTTCAAAGCGCTCTGTTCTTGGAGCCTCTACAGGTAGGGGAGTGCTTGGCAGTGGCCTGACAACCTTATTTGGGCTTAACAACTTGTTAAAATCAATACACGATTAGTCAGCAAAACAAAGGATTTTGCTGTAAAAGCTTGGATCTCAGGAGGATCCCTGAACTTAAGAGGGCAAGTGCATCCTCTGCTCTCAGCAGGCACTGCCTGTCCACCGACTTATATCGACGGCATCTCCTGCCCCTTCCACGAGCCTTCATCAGCTCCTCCAAATATTCTGCATTCTCAAATGAAAGGGTGCATTGATTTTATGTAACATGGCTCGTTAAGTGCTGATTAGACCATTATAGTGATGTGATTTCAGGGAATGGGTTTGGGTGACAGGCAGCCAAACACAAATCAAAAGGAACTAACAACCCTTACTGAAAGAAATTTGGACCACTGCACTGCTTCACTGACTCTCCAGTTACCACCAGAGCACTGTGTTTGTGCAGGTTAATGCCTTTGGACCATCTTCAGACAATATCCATTAACAGGGCTCAGGACATTCACTGTTTGGAAGTGACGATGTCCAGCCATCAGTATCGTGCTGTATGTTGGTAAAATCAAATGAGTGCATTAGTGGGTGTTATGAAGTCAACAGAAAAATTACAGCTAACAAATTTGATATCTGATTGCTTAATTTCCAAATCAAAATTACCAAACAGTTGCTGTTTCTCAAATGTTATAATTCCTGCTTTTTCTGTATGATTATATATGAATAATTATGGGTTTTGGAGTTGATGAGACAAAACAATTTTCACATCGGGCTCTGGGAAATTGTCCCTATTTTTGTCATGCCAGAAGCTCAACTCATCAATTAATAGTAAGACCAACAGATCAGTCAATAGTTGCTGCTTGACACCTGTTTTAACGTTGCCTCTCCGTGATCAGACAAGAATAAATGAAATGTGTTTAAGAAAAATGTGGTGTCACCCCCTTGAGGTGCAGCTATTATTGTTTGTCTTCTTCTTTTATTGACCATGCTTTTGCTCTGTGTGTGCTTTAGTGTCTGTTGGTGTTTAAGGTGTAGTGTACAGCGTGTGCTTTTCAAAGACAAAAGATAAAGACACAATTTCCATCACCTTGTGACGGATTATAGTTTTTCTGATCCTGATTTTGCATATCAATTGGTACCACTTGGCTTACAACTAAGTTTCTTCAAAGTGAGCGTGCTGCTCTATAGAGTCTTCTGTAAAAAAAAAAAAAAAATCTTTTTTGTAAAAAAGCTCTTGCATTTCTGAAATTGCTATTGCCAGTTTTGAGTCAAACTTGACATGTTCCTGTGGAGCTGAGTGTAATCTTCGCTCTGCACTCGAGCCTGCATATAATTCATTCTCCGACTGAAGGTAGGTGAAGAAGAACAATATAATTACATCTCTGATTGCACTATTGTTACTGCAGTGTGTCACATACAGCAACTGTTTCTTTTTGTGTGACTTAGTGATGCTTTCTATGACATACTGTTGCACTGAGTCACAGCCGAGGCCACGAGATCAGTACCCAACATTTATTCACAGTATGTACATTTTGAGAAGCAATAGTTGTGCAGTAATGAGGCCGGTGATTACAGCATATCAGGTCAACGTAAGTTGTGATTCTTCTGGTCGCCGCTTCAGATTGAAACAGAGAAGAAGCCCGACAGATCTGGTCGTGCCATTTGAAGCATTAACAAAATCACAGCTTCAACCTTAAAAAGTCACAGCAGTTTACCACTTGAACCCTTTTCTTTGCTTCCACTGGAGGTATCAAAGACAAGACTCTCCTGAGACGGCTAAGAATAGATGATGAAAAATAGAAAAGCAGAGAGGTAATATTAAAATATTGTACCTCATCACACGGTGTTATTCTCATCCGCATACACACAGAGGCCACAGTCAAATGAAACAATTCATTCTCATCCACGCTTTGCTCTTTACGGCAGCATCACTTGTCAGTGCCGGCTTTAGGAGGATAGTGTGGGCTCTGCTTCATTCCCCCAGGTTCTTTAATTTAACTTCCAATAAGGATAGAGCTCCCTTATCCTCATTTACAGGATCATTTGCACAGATGATCCTAAATGTTAACTCTCAATTGTGATGCAGGAATTCTAGTTATATCTAGGTCACCACAGATAAGAGTGGAATTTATTTTCTTGCCTCGTGAGAGTCTGAGAATGCCTGTGTGGGCATACTTACACATAACATCCAGCATCTGTTGCTTATTTATCTGATTACATGTTGTCATAAAACAATATTAAAACCACAGTAACTCTCTGTGTAGAAAACACCTTAAAAGCTAACCTTTTCTTAACCTTGTGTTTTGTCAGGTTGGGTCTGGACTACCACTGAGATGAATTTAAAAAAAAAAAAAACATCTTTGTACTTGCTAATTTTCTCATCAAACTTTCCTCATGCCATGTATTTCCAGTCAGGCTTTGAGAAGGAAAATGCCTGCTGTCAGATTTTTATGATTTGTAGCTCCACCTGATGATTTTACAACTCTTTCAGGACATTTTTAGCTGCCAAACATTTCTGCAAACTGCTGTGAAGTTACAGTTTACCCTATCTGCACTGTATACATTTTATTACCTCCTCCAGAGAGGTTATGTATTTGTATATACGGTATATCCATCCACCCGTATGTGTGTTTGCTATCTATCACTCTGTCTCTTTCTCTGTAGGAGTAAATGTATTTGTTGAAGTGCTGGCCAAAAATTGTCAAGACATTTATTGTGCACATTTATTCTTTCAACAAATCAAACCGTACCTATGTTTGCAACCCTCTGACCTTTCTATTACTGCCACATGAAACATCATCTCCCTTTTTGTAATTAACAGCTACTCTGAACTTTATTAACCTCTAGGCCAAATTCTGCTCTGTACTTAGTGCCCTCTTGTTCAACAAGCACTTACAGGGCAAACACAATGTCCTATTTCAAGAAAGCCAGTAAAACGGTCAACAATTCACTAACAGCAAACTGCAACTGAGCAGTGAGCTGTTCTTTTCTGTCTGTATGCCCCCACAGCCCTATCATTAATGTGTCCTTCCCCTGCTGATTTATTTCATTTACCTCCCCTGCTGAACAAGGAACGATCTGATGATAAGTGAATGATAGCTGGTTTCATCCCTGATAACAAAACATTATTGCAGTAGAACACAATAACTTTTAATTAGCCTTGACACACACTGTAATTTGAGCTGAGGAGCTTCAGCAGGTCCAGTTTGACATCGACTCTTCACTGGCGAAGAATATCCTGGAAATGAACATTTAATCACAAAGGTCAGGGTGCTGAAGTAACTGGCGTGATACCCCTGGAGCACTTCAGTGTCTTTGTCAAGGGCAGTTTAAAAGTTAGGTAATGTGTTCTAACACTTCTCACACTGGAACGCATCCATCTGTCCTTGTTGTGTCCTGCTGTCCTGCTTTGGAGATGGCTGAAATTATATATTTTGTTAGATCACACTAGAAAGAAGTCCCCTCTTCTCTTGCTTCCTTACAAAGGCAATAATCCCTTTCAGTCGAAGTTAGCAACTGCTGTCTCAGCAGGCGTCCAACCATAAATCTATGACTAATTACTTTAGTTTATCCAGACACACCAACTACCCTCTAATTAGCCAAACAATGAATGGTAATGTCCTGGGTTTCCATGTGGGCTTTTGAGTTACACTCACTCACTGCATCAAACTGAAGATGTGTGTATTCAACCAAATTTTTCAGGGTATTTACGAAAACAAAGACCTGCACCCATATGCTGTTGTGTTAATTATAGAACAATTAACACCTGCCTGAACAAAATTAAGGGCTTGTCTTTTAATATCTACAGTACAAAGGAGGTGTGAATTTTGAGAAAATAGCGGCAAAGGCTCACACTAAAGTAGACCCAAAGAAGAGAAGATTTTTAAAAACAACATCATTTTGAAACTCTTTCCATTATTTTTGCACACAAAGTCCTCCAGCTGCATATGATTTGTGCATCTGATTTATTCATGCAGTCAGTTCCCTTTCAAGCACCTTTGTTGTACAGAAACACAGAGACTGAAATATATATTTTCCATTTGATAAAACAAAACACATGCCATGTAACCTGGGAGCCGGCACTGCTGCTGCACTCCTGAAACATTATGTCATGATGAAAAGAGCTGGTGTTCTTGTGTGTTCAGCAAACATTGTTTTCTGGTCCATCTCTTTCTGGACCAAATTACATTTTTGAAATACCAGCTTTTTGTTTATTTTACAATATTGTTGCCTTCTTTCAGATTGTTAATGTTCATCAGTCAGGGGAAGGAAAAGCCGAACTGGTTGAGGTAGCAGCCTACTCTTGAAATTTGTTGTGTTCCTTTCTTCTTCCTTTTCCATGCAGATTATTATTTTTCACAGCAACCCCGTGTGCCCCTGCCCCAATAAAAGCTGTTCTTGCTGCACATGGACAACACTTATCAAAACTGAGAGAAAAATGACTGATTTCTTTTCCATGACTTAGTTTGTGCCAAGAATCAGTGGCATTGTGCAGCAGCATCTTGGAAAGATAAATACAGTGTTTTTCATGTTTGCAAGTGCAGTAGAGTAGCCACATCGAGGGGAGCAGCGAAAGCTGAAGAGTGTGCAGTAGAATTATAATCTAATTCCACTCCACTGCAGACACACAGACTCGTCTGAGGTTTCTTGCCAATAAACAATGAATTTGCACATGTAGAACAACAGTGTATAAAAACTCTGCATAAGCCAGGAGGGATCATAGACGTCTGAGTCATCCAATAAAAGGGTTTTTGTACGTGTCTGTCTGTCTTCCTGTTTCAAATCTAAACGATGTTCAGTATGTCACACGACGGCGGCATCCAAGATTTTCCAAAAATATTTTTCAAATAGGAAGTGACTACGAGAATCTGAGGTTAGAAGCGTTTTTTTTTTTCCCCTGACAGCAATAGTCATTGTGTTTTCATGCTTTGCCACCGGCGTGGGGGAGTGTGTCAGTGAGTGTGTGTCTGCCTGTGGAAGAGGGGTGTCAGGGGGTCAGCGCTGTTATCAGTTCTACATTTAAACAAAATTTGGTTGTTAAAAAAAAAAAAAAAAAATCATGAAAGAAAACAAGTCTCTTGGTGAAATGTGCTAAAAATTTCTGCTCCACAACTTTAAAGCATTTGGACTGGCAGGCTTATTTGTATGGGTAAATGAAACGAGAGGCCAGGCGTGTCACAATCCAAATGCACAACGTGGAAATAAATTCCCCAAGGCTGATCTACATAATAGTATTCGTAATGGGCCCAAAGGTTCTGTAACCAAAATAATTCTGTCAGACTGACTTCAGGCTTTGTATTTCAAACTGAAAACACACACACAGCTGCAGATTCAAAGGAGGACAAAGGAAGCAAAGGCTCTTCTATACTTCTGTAGTCTTTGAGAGCGGCGTCGCTCCGGCTGAATCACATGGATTATTTTGTCTGGGTGAAAGTGGAAAACAATATTTACACATTCCACCAAAAGTATGCAGATGTTTATTTTATTCTTTCAATTGATTGAATCCTATTTCAAGTCAGCATGGGTGGTTGCGCTATTGGCTATGCAGTTCACAAAAGTGGCGCAGAGGGTGGTGAGACTGTTTTTAAACAGCTGTGTGACACCAGATATTGGGTCCAAGTTGTGTCAGTGACAGTAAGAATGTGTGTGTGGCACTTTGGGGTTTTTGTCCTACACAAAGAGCAGGGCATGTCTTTTACACATTTTTACACATTAAAGAGGTTTTTTTGTCACTATATACTTTCAATTTCATGTGGCAAAAGAAGGAATTCATGAATTATGTAATTGTAGCCATGAAGACAGGTAACATGACAGGTTTAGCACGTTTGACACTCAGGGTTTGATTTTTGGATTCGTCTGTGCACCTCACTGACATTCAAAATTCCCCAAAATGCAAAGCTGCTGTTGAGTCATGCTAGTGCAAACGGATCTCGACTATTCCTTCATCAAAGGTGTGTATCTGATTGTCAAAGCAACTGCAGCCTTAAAGGCTGAAGTCATCTCACTTGAACAACTTATGAAGCTCAGTCAAATTAACAAAATAACCTACAAAGTTTATGGAAATTGGGCTGAAAGAGGGCTCCTTCCATCACTTTAACCTTTTGACCTACAGAAATCTCACTAATTCAAAGAATACACAACCTTTTCTGCTGCTTCATATATATTTAATAAGGCCTGCTGCTAAATACTTTGCAGCAGCTCAAGCCTATTAAATATAGATCTGCCTTGTTTCTCCACTGAGGACGGACCTTACCTTTATGGTTCCTCTCTGCCTCCATCTATGATTAACGCCCTCTCTCTTTCATCACACTTTCACATAATGGACAGAGGTGGCTCTGTTGATGTTTTGAAACAGCTTGTGGAGTATCATAAAGAGCGCAGGGAAAATGTTGTTTGTCTTCCCATATCTGCTATTCTTCACTGCTGCCGTGCTAAACATGGACGACGGCCCCTGACTGATCATGACCGGTGCTCATGTCATAGACAGAAATCAAAAACAACTATTTTTTCATGGACACGAAGTGCTACATGATAAGCTGTCCTAAGACATTAAGCACTAGCTAACCTTTAAGTCAACCCAAACGCTTCCAGACACTTGGTTTGAATGGGTACTGATCCTTTGCTATGGACAGATCTGACCTTAGGCATAATTAGCCTAATAAAAGCATTAGATATGCTGTCAATATGATTTGCATAATGTGCAAAGGCAGTTTCATTCCTCAATGCAAGCGGTGTCCGAGTGACTTAAAAATGCTGCAGTGACATTTCTCTGGGTCCTTTGTTCACACCTGTCAGAGGAAATGTGATGGGAGACGGCAGCTGCAGCTGCGGCTTCCGCCTCCAGTGAGTCCACCAAGACCATCAAGACCCTGCTGGAGTCTGGTTCGCGTAAACTGCACACATACACACACTCACAGTAAGTAGTTCTGAAAAAGCAAGAAAAGAATTTCACCTTGTGCTGACAGGATTAATTTCTTAGAGCGTCAATTCCAGCATAATCCATGGAGATCAGAGTGAGAATAGAAACTGAATTGTCATATTTCTCAGTAGCGCAAGCCGAGGTAACCAAGGAGAAAATAATGGAAAACACACAACTGAGATACATGAATTTATATCTCACAGAAGTTGTTTTCATGTGAAAAGGCTTCTCAAGGACCTGCAAATAAATCCTTCATAATATATATTTTTGCATTACTTGTCAAAAGGAGTTAAAAAACAAAGCAAATTGTGACCCTCTGGTCGTTTCAGTCTGCAGCTGCAGTAAGTCTCACCAGTAAGAAACTACATACTGTGAATTTGTGAGACCAGCTTTGATGCTGCTCCACATCACAGATTATTGATTATCTTGGTGATGTTTATCTCAGTAAAAATCGTTTCAACACTGAAAGCCATGTAATGAGTCACTCTCGCACTAGCACAGAGGTCAAAACTGTCAAGTTGTGTTGTTCTGCAATGGAGGAGTACAGGCTCTCTCACACGGCTCTTACATAAGTCTCATTTTTGGAAAATAATGCCTCTCGTATTACGAGCATGCAGCGTTGTACTGCTTAAGGTGCTAGTTTGGCACATTTTCCATTTTCCCTTCGCAGGCCAGTTGTGTGAGAGGAGACGCTGGCCTTTGTATGACCCACAGATATATGACACTTCGGAAACCATCACCTCAGTCTCATTTCCAAAGTTTGCACTTTTCTCAGTGCTTATGTTGCTGCTGTGTTTTGTCATCATGGTGGGCATCCAGAAGAGAGCTAAACCTTGAGGAAAATTCAACCCCACTTCTCTATGGCCAGTTGGTTTACCATTCCTTGCCCCATTAGCTTTTATGACTGGTCCACCATTTGCATAACTGGTACGGAGTGGACCTGAATGATTAAAGACAGAATCAGAGTCTGTCCTACCCATTCAGGCATATGGTGTTATCAGGCTACACAGCAGATGTGGACCATCATACCGCCCAGTTATTTTATGGCTGTTGGGAAAACTTGAACAAGTGTATCCAGGATGCTCGAAACTGCAGAACAGTCGCTCATGTAGTCTTTTTGTCAACTACAATGCAGGTGTCTGTCATGTAATTCTGGTACCTGAGAGAAATGAGAGACAACATTTGTGGCATTTTAACAGTCATTTTCAGACCACATACAGGATTCACTGACTGAACGGATGACTGGGCCTCAGCAGGAATCAACCTTTTGCTGATTTTAACAGCAAATACCTTTACCAGTGTTTATCCAACACTGGGGCTCAGAGTGTTTAAATTATCAGTGAGAGGAAACAGATGGAGTGTGAAAGCAATGTGAAGATATCGCTTCACATCAGGCTCGGCACAGGTAATGGAAAAGAGTTCATGCATGGTTTTTAGAGAAAAGTTTCACCTTCCATTGCCTGTTGTAGTTGTGAAATCAGGCTAAAAGCCAGATTCTCTGTTCTCATCTCTCATAAATATTTGGAAGGGGTTAGCCAAATCTGAATGTAATGGTAGGTGTTAAGTGAACATGAATCAAATTTGAAGTTTGGCTGCTGACACCGAAGGCACTCTGAAAGCAACTCCTGCAGACCCAGCTGTCTGGAAAAGAGAAGACAAGCACAACAGCAACACTGAAAATGAATTTTCTTTAATTTCATCTGATTCTTATGACCTGAATATCTTCTGTGTACAAACTAAAACTGGTCTGTTTCATCCTATGAATTGCATTAGGACCAAAGATCATTTGTCATTTGTAGCTATCACCATATGTTGCTTTAATCGATTAAAAATGCAATTAGAAGGAGTTTCACTACCTCACAGTACAAATGACAACAGCAAATTTGTGAGGTTTTAATAAGCTCATTCGTCAATACCAGTGATTCAGCCATTACTTTCAGCACTCTCTGGCACATGCTGTTTTCCTCATCGTCTCCTTGCATCTTCAGCCACCCGCTGATGGAGCGCAGTGCCACAGAAAGTGCATTGTTCTCAAAGCAAATTAGCTTTTTTTCGCTTTTACATTATTATACATTATCATATAGTATTTATCCATTAATAGCATGTCATTTGAATCTCATTAATTACGGTAACTTATTTATATTTTGCACACATTTAGCTTTATGAAGTATGTGAGTGGATGTCGTTGCTCCATTGTTCCAAAAATAGATCAAATACCAAAGGCAAGTACGGTACTTAATTAGATCTGATTCTCATTATCAGTTAGATATAAAATTCCCTCTTTAATCATCGGAGCGCACTGTCAGCGTCCTCTCTGCAACAGGGGCTTAGGTGAAGTTATTGTTATTATGGTTCTACTAAAAGACTACAGTCCTCCAGGCTAAAGGACATTTTGCCTCTCTGCACCAGAATTCATTCTGCACAGGCTGTCTGCTAGCAGGACTTTCTGTTCTCTGTAAAGAAATCCTCTTTAGAGGAGTCATGTAGGGCTTGAGGCTCAGGGGGACGACAGCCACAGATTTGAAATTTACTTTGCAAAAAACTTGTGTAGTCAAACTAGCTAAAGCAAACATTACGGTGTGATCATTTCCTATGATGCTTGTCCGTCACGCAGAGATATCAGCGGTTTATTCTTCACACATTAATGGAAAGTGGAGAAGAACAAACGCGAGTGCTGTCTGCTTAGGTAAAACAGGCCATCACGCTTTCTTCTGGGCACCAAGCTCAGCTCTGCCTGCGGTGAGTGTAAATGTTCCAGGCTCCCTCGCTGCCACCACATATTGGCAGCTAACTCCCAAGCCATGCCGCCTGCTAACAGGATTAGCCCCTGAGCTCCACTTGTTTCAACAAAGTTATCAAGTTTAGAAACACAGTCTCCTGGTAGCTTTTGTAACATCAAAGGACTGGTCCTCAACTTTGACAAGTTAATTAATAGTCAGGTTTTGCAAAGCATCCCTCGTGGTTTGCTTGTCTTAGGACATTTACTGCAGAGATGTTTTTATTAATAGTCTGTATTTTATGTGCTGTGCTGATGCAGCCAGGTGATGCTCACTCCATGTGAGCCTTTAATAGAATCAAGGTCTAAACAGGTGGTAATGCATGTTTAACGAAATAATGGCACATGGTGCAATATTACATTATCATATTGCATCAAATTAGCCTCATTATAAGTTTTATAAAAGGTGTTGTAGGAGAATTAATGTATGTAAAATATATTACAGATGCAGGTGAAGAGTAATACGATTCTATGATTTCTGTAATATAGATGTGTAATCAGCACAATCAAGTTGGTGGTAAAGTGATTATAAGATCTATCTGATGTCTCAGCAGTATGGCTGAGTGATGTGGCCTAAAAACAGTCAAGCTTGCCAAAGAATTGGCCATGCATTGCTGAGCCAGTGTAGTTTGTCTACTTGCTTTAGGAGCTGAAATAGCTGTTGAGCTCTCCTTGAGGGATTTTTGGCTGATCTTGTACTCAACCAGGTGCCTCTGCTTGAGGTGGTGAAATAAGTTTGTTTTATTTCCCCATTTTGTTGTTACAGTCTTCTTGCACTTCTTACATATTATTGTAGTTGGTTACTACTTCCACCCAACTGAAGTCGCCCCCCTTTTCAGATATGATATGGCACACTCTGCATCATATAGAATATATGATATATAAAGCAAAACACAAAAAAATAAACACAAAATATTCCCTTTATTTTTTTTCCTACCTTAAGACTACACAGGGTCACTGATGTAGCTCTAAGAGGTATCTACATTTGCATTTTATTTACAGCTTACTTTGATGTCTTCATATTTACATGGTCAAAGAGAAGCGCTAAAAACACAGTGTTGAGAACAAACCAGAACTAAAAATGAGTCCAAAACTTTAGAAAAAGATACAGTCTAATGACGCAACAGTTCTCAGTGCAATATTCCACAATGCAAATATCCTTCATTCATATAATGTTGAACATACATATATTTTTTTTTTTTGGAAACAAAACGTCACTGAATCAACCAACAGCAGAGGAAAAAATAACTGTGTACTGTTCGCTTTAATGTTTGTACAGATTGAGACACTCAATCATGCTCCCACCAACCCTAAACACACAAACAAGTTCATATTTTCATGGACAAATGATAAGAAAGTCTAGAGTGTGCAGTGGCTTGGCATAGTTCAAAAAGTACCAGGAGTCAAATCAATGTCACAATTCCCAAAATAGTCTCGACTCCTCTTGAGTTTTCACATAATGACATTTTCAAATGAGCAGAATTGTCCTTTGCAGTCTCCACTGAGGAGGACACGGACATATGGGAGCTAGAATGTGTCCACGTGGGTTATTTCCGAGGTTGGCGTGTATAGACAACCTTTAGTCTGTAAACGGGAACTTGTGCGCCTGCAGGTCTAATGCATTTCAGCCAGCCAGGGGACCAAGTGGAGCCCTGTTCTGGAGAATGAAAGCACTTTCGATGCTGATCTGCAGGCAGCCCTTAGGGCAAAGGCAATTTGTATCTTTCATCTCACCCACAACAACAAGCCTATCGTTCTCAGCAGCCAATATGTTAATGCAGTATGTATCTCTGATGATATTGGTTTCTTTAACCATCTTTGTAGTCTCACTTTTTTAAAAACATTTTCATCCCAAGCTTGATTGAACATGTGGTGAGGAATACTGACTTGAGCTCAGCGATAAACAAACACTGCCTTTCATATGCTATCGAGATCAGAAAAACGCAGTCTGTCTAATGAAAAGACAGTGAGAAAACAGTAATTGATTTAACTAAACCACCTTTTATAGTTAATTCCATGTGTGGAAACACCCTTAAGTATTGTTCAAGTACAACAATTAACAATAAAAGGGACAATAGTTCACATTTTTTTAAAATTCACATTTGTTATACTGTTATTTCATATAGCTATTTATAAAACAAAACTAAAATGTAATTCAAAACCATTCCTGTAAAATACCTTTTGTTGTTTAATACAGACATTAATTCCACAGTATTTTCTTACAGGGTTGGCTCTTCACTATTTTCATGATCGAGTTGTTTGACCACAGTCAAATAAAAATGAGCATAGAGAATTAAATCTGTTTTCATTTTCTTCCTCTGAAATAAAAAAAAAAAAAAAAAATCCAGTTAAAAAATAAAATACACACCAAATAAAAAAGTGACCTCATGTCCTTTGTTGGCTTTACCATACAATTTAAACTTAATTAAGCAGTTTTGCTAATTTTGTAGTTCATAAAGAAGGCCGTCAACATGCACAGTCGGGGTGCACTGAGGGCTTCCACGCTAAGACCACAGATGAGTATCGATCCTCCTATTAAAAAATTACAAGACATCACACAAATGAAGGTGCTTTGACAAGTTCAGCTGGGGTTTTGATGAAGGGCTATACCGCCAACAGAAATCTCTCTCATTATTTAGGGATGACTGGGGCTATGAGGGCTTCAAGTATAAAAAAGAAGTGATTAAAAGAGAAGGAATCTCCTTGGCTGAAGCGCAGAAAAAGGCAGAATGGAGCAAGCTTGTGAATAACAATCTGCAAGTCTGGCAGCAGAGTGAGCCAGTGAACATAATGCATTACCAATACTCCTCTTGGATTCCTTTGAACAGAATCACCAAAAGGAACGAGGAAATGGAGTCACAAAAATAATTCACAGACATCGCAAATTTTCATCCTCTAGCAGCCGCACTTGGAGGGCAAAGACTGTTAAAGAATCTTCAAAAGGAGAAGGGCACTCTTCTATTAATACAGTGCAACTGATTGCAACCATGTTTTTTCTCTTTTTTTTTACAGTATATTAAAAACCAAGTTGAGCACAAAGAAAAAAAAAAAGTGGTCATGTACACAACTGTCTTTGGCAAGAAGTCCCATGTCCTGCATCAGAGTCCGTCACTCCAGAGCCTCGTGTTCATGTCACCTTCGGCCCATTTCGCTCTGTCTCATGAAATGAATGTTGTTGACACTGTCTGCCAGCTCAGGGTACTGGTCAACTGAAACCACGTAGTATCCGTCGTAGCCCTGCACCTTCCCTGAGCCCAGGAGCTGCTGCTTCTCTCCTTCAGTCCAGGTTCGCGAGCCCTCCTCTCCGTCCCTCAGTCTCTGGCGCTCCCGGGCCCAAGCCTGGGCGACGGCTCTCTGCCGGGCCAGCTCCAACACACGAGCCTTCTCCTCGTCCACACTGCTGCCGTAACGCGTATTCAGACACAGCGCGCCATATTGTAGCTGGATGTCAGTGATGCGCCTAGTCCTGCCATTGAGAACAGTGTTGACCTGGGACACGGTCACATTGACGCCGGTCTCTAGCGTGCGCCGGCCCACCGTCATGCCGATGAGGGCCAGGTCTCCCTCCACTGAGCCCAGTTTGACAAAGTAGTGGGTGTCCATTCCAGCGATGGTGAAGTGGAGGTTTTCAAGGTAGAACGCGTCATTCAGAACTGCAGCCATGCGGCGCCCATCCTCGTTAGCTAAGCTGATGATGTCAGTGCTGATGCGACCGTCTCGGATAGCAAATTTTACCCCCTTGCCGAAGATGGAGCCAACAGAGGCAAAGATTTTCTCGTCTTCCGTCTGAGGACATCCGGCAGTTTTGGCTCTGTAGATCTGCCCAAAACGTTCCAGTTTCACAAAGGCTTTCAGCTGCCTCTGAACTTCACACTGAACGCCCAGCAAAGACTGAAAAACAAAGACAGTAATGTCTAGTCACATAGACCCTGAAGCATTTAAACAGACAGTAACATATATTTTCTGCATTCTCTCTGAGCAAGAATTGAATTGGATATACACAATATCACTCTCTTGCTTGTTTGAAAACCTTCTAGATATTTAGCAAAAATTCTGGTTGCCTCACAGCTTGGCTCGTCACCTTTATCCTCCTCTGCATGGGGAGTAAGCAGCACTGTCTGCTTTCTCCCATTTTCAGACTGAGATCATCATTAACACTTCAAACACTCCAAATTCAATGCTAAGACTGCAGAGTATCAGCTATTCTTTTTTATGTTAACGCATATGACTGAATGAAGCACTAAAAAATGATCTGGGTCTAACATACTCTGTAAAACCAGCATGAAAAACTAAACAAAAACTGACACAGATTCCCTTTAAGAACTGGTTTTTCAAAGTTTTACAGAACATTATTTCCTGGAAGTCTGCTGCTAAGGTCTGACATTAGAAAACCAATGGTGTCATCAAATCAATTTCCACAATAAACTGAAAAATGTCAAAATAAAAGCTTACAGATGGTATAGAAATTACCCCATTGATCAAAGATTCCTATTTGATTCAGCATTTTGTATTGCATTATGTATTTAAACAATGACGCAATTTCTTAAAATCCATTATCTTTGAAGCTGTGAATATATCACAGAGTCAAGGTGGGAGCAGAGGTGTCTGTCAGCACATGCAAATCTCTCTGATCATTTGTGACAGGCATGATATTTTGAAAAACGGTGAAATTATGGTCTTCTGACAGCCATGCTGTGCCAAATATGAAGCAGGAATCAGCTGGTATCGAGTGTATATATATTATTCCTTAAGGGATCAAAGCTTTGTATAGACACCACACTCCCTTCAGCTAAAATTAATACTTTGTCCTAATACTACTTGACAAGAGATGCTCCTCAGGAAGAAAGAAAGATGTTGAAGTGAGGAGAGTGATATGAAATGGAAGCTGGCCAACTTATAGTGAGACAGTTGCCTGAACGCATTTGAGCAGCAACAAAAAGACTCTCAAAAAGTGTGCCTTTTGCTATCGCCCAAGATAAGAGTCTGTGAGCGTCCTGAGGAGTTTTACTCAGCCAGTCACAGCCCAAGTTCTCCTGACAGTTTCTAATTTGCTCTCTCTGTGCTGCCGATAGAGGCTGGGGGGTTGGTCGGGGCTGAGGAGTGTGGAGCAGGCTGAAATGACCGGCATATCTGCCTGCTCTTTGACATGACACCGCATCAGATCCCGCATGAAGCGGAAACATATGAGGGGGAGGGGGCAGCCGTGGCTGTTCGGCGCCTCGGGAGAGGTGGCCTGGGGGGACACTTCACACCATGCCACTCCATGTTTGTTTACCGTGCCAACAGTGTGACCCGGTCAGCTGTCCCAGGGGCGGTTGAGGGGAAAGGGGGCAATGTCCTCCACTTCACTGAAACAGCCTCCCAGGACACTCCCAGAGAGACATCATTCACATAGCATGGGGTGCAATCAGCCTCCAGCACAACCCAGAATGAGAGATCAAGCCTTGTGCTGCACAAACCTCATCTGTCTGGCCCCTCACGGCATTTTTCAATCTGTGTGCGGATTCAGCAGCATGGGAAAATAGGGGCTTAAATGAAAAGAGATAGAAAGGCAGGCGTACGTTTCTCCTGTATAAAGCAAAATAAAATGCCAAGTGCACAAGACATACCACATGTAGTTTTAAAGCTATATTTATGCTTCAAAGAATCCTACATTTAATTAGGCTCGTCTGGCCATCTGCAGCGAGATCAACATGGCTTTTACCAGTTCAGAGCAGCATTTTTGAAGCAGGAATTCATGATTTGAGTGTCATTGCCTGGTCTCCTACACAGGATAAAGACTAATTATCTCAATCTTTCCTCACATATCATTTACAGTACACACTCCAGAGAGGTGTGCTGAAGGAAGAGCTCCCTCACAAAAATGAGTCAAACCTTCAAATCTAGGCTAACTTTTCTATTTAAAGCCTCAGTTACAGGATTTCTAGAGATATTACAGAGTATCATGGGGATTCTTGAATATATAAAATCTGGGCATGTAGATGAAAAATTAGCTTTTAGTGACATTATTAAACAAATGGACCTACTTCTATTTGGTGCTTCTGAGTGAAGCAAACATAAACAAGCTGAATATAATGGCTTTATGGAAGTCCTTCAATCAAGAGTGCTTCCAACAAACCGGTGGTAAAAAATGTAAGTGACCTGATATCTTGCTGTGGTGGGAGCACCTTCTCTAAAATTACGGTTCAGGACTTTTACTGTTTAATCATACCGAGCGAATTCTTCACCAGTTAAACTTGACAAAAGTCATTTTAGACTTGAACGTGTTGATTAAATTCTGAGGTCTGAGGTGACGACAGATTTAGTCGGAACTGCAATTGTACGTCATCTGATTTATTCTTTTTAATCTACTACACTATTCCATCGTATATAAAGCTGGGATATTTGAAATGGAAATTACTGGGGTGGCATTAGATTCAATTAGATATTCCCTCCTTTGTAGATTGGTACCTTGGGTGAGTTCAGAAATTCTCAGTAGAGTATCAGGCACAAGCAGCATGCATGAGTCAGTCCCAGGGGGCTCTGACAAGTAGCCCTCCCAAAGCGGTCTACGCCTGATGAGGACGTAACTGGGATTCCTGCTATTATGGCTTTACACTTTGTATACGACCTGTAAAATAACAGTGTTTTAGAAAGGTTCAGTGTTTGAAACAGTGTCAAGTGGTTCATTTCCTGTGTAATTGCCTAAGGAGTGCTGGAATGCCTTGAGTAAGACTGAAACTCCTTTCATGACTTAAATGCATGTAAACCACATTGGAGCGCTCACTATTTTTGTCAACAAACACTTGAACTGAATAACAGTAATGCAGGTTATACTGACAGTAAAATTGGATATATTTACAGTATATTTAATATCACAATTATTGGGGATATGAAATGTAAAACATTAGCTAAGTGTCTGTTTGGACTTTTTAATTGCTGCTTTCAATGCTTTAAATTCTTAAGTATATAACATGAAACTCAAACAACCATCACTGCTTTCTCTCTTTATTATGCCCATTTGGTATGCATGCCTAAATTGGTTGGCTGGTCAGATCAGAGCTTAAAGATTTAGATAACCCTGAGTTGTATCAAGGCTTGCAAATGTTTTATAACAACAAATACCCACTGTGTTAAGGTAGCAGCCAGAGTGTCACTCAACATGAGTCCGGCCTCCTGATGGGTGGCATTCACTAGTCTAGCTGTAACCAAACCCCCAGAAAACAGTGGCCTCTTCAATAATTCAGGTGAGTTGGAGGCATCTTAAAAGGGCTGATAAACGCGGGAATCAGAGCATGTCTACTACTTCTCAGACCTTGGGTAAAGGTGTAAGACTGAGATGAAATCAATGGCCAGTGGTGGAGGGAATGGAGAGTGAATTTCCCTAATGGCAGGACAATTACAAGAGCTGTTTAGCCTGACCCCATTCCCCAAGATGAAGACTAGGGGCAGGGACCCGGCTCACAGGGCTGTGTTTTGGTCTGATAGCTGGCAGCTCCTGTGGGAGTCTGGCTACAAAGAGCATGTCTATTTGCTAATGATGTTGGAGAGAGGAGGGGAGAAGAGGTAAAAGAAGGCGATGTGTAACAAGGTGAAAGGTGGGATAGGTGAAAGTGACTGGTTTACCTTAGTGCTATCCCACTCCTGTGTCTTGATCTGGGTGCGGACTAACTCGTAGGATGGCTCCATGGATTCTGTGCTTGGTTTGCGATAGCCGGGGATGACGTTGTACAGCTGGAAGCCAAAGGTCACCAACCAGCTGTTCACATCTGCAGAGGAGGGACCAAAACATTGAAACACGTACTGATATTTTAATAGACACAATCATTTCTGGCTCCAGATAAACCATAAGAAGCACTGTGAATTGATTTGTTCAATTTTAACAGTTGACATTCTGCGGTCAAGTGGCTGTCTCCTTGAAATACTCCTCACTCGGTCTGAGCACTTGATTTGTTTGCGAGAGTGGACAAGCTATAATAAACACTTGAGATGGTGCCAATGATTCATGTCCACTCCTGCAGGTGCGACACTAATGACACACAGCTGGGTCCCAGAAATGCCAAGTGACATCTCAGAGTGTCTGCAGTGCTGATAATTATATACTGTAATTTCATGTCATTTCAAAGCAGCCAAGACTTCAACACGAGATATTTTCTAGACTCAGCGGGTTCTTCTGCAATATATATGTTTTTTTCCTAATGAGATGCTGAAAAAGGAGAAAGTGACGTGTCTGGGATTCAAATCCATGCAATCATGATAATGTGGTTCTTCTAATAGCAGCCACCAGCGCTGTGGTTATAGGTGTTGCTGCCATCCCCTGCGATAAGTTGTCATTAATTCAGAATATCACAGAGAAAGCTACAGACATGACTGGAAGCAAAGGCTGTTTAATCTGAGCCATTTGTTTCTTGCCCCTTTCAATGTGTTTGTTATGGACAGCGGAATCATTGCTGTGACACTTGGGGGGCAAGTTTGTCACAGATTGGCACTGCCACATTGTGGCACCTGACAAAGCTTTTTAAAATGAGAATTTGTTTGAGGACAATGAAAGGACCCTGATAATTTAGTGAAAGGAATGGAAATGTCAGCGCCATCAATCACAATTGAGGCAGACCCACTACAGTATATCTAACAGTCTGCTTAGCATTCAAATGCCAGTCAGCCCCTAATGGTGGATTGTGAAGCTGAACGCCTTTCTGTTTGGCAGCCGGCTAAATGGCTTTGTTGAACACAAAGAAATAGAAGCCTAGACTGCACCTGAACAAAAAGTGACCATTTTTCCACTCCATGTTGTCTATAGGTAAATGTTGTACAATTGATTATCTGATAGGCGGCATAAGCATTATCAAGAAAATATACTGCAGCATGAACATAGAGAATTAAATCTCTCATTTGTGAATGAGATCTGGCTGAAGCCGACCGGTATAACCACAGAGTATTCACCAAGTATCCTTAACAATGTTGTTTTCCTTCCAGCCAAAGAGGTTGATACAACCGGCCCTGGCTAAGGTTTCTATGGATCCATTGTGCTCTCCTTCTCCACTGGGGTGCTTTCACTGCCATTTACCTCCCCTCCCCACCACAAAGCAACACAAAACGATGTGATATTTCTGGGAAGGGACCTGAGTGTTCAACAACAGAGGGGGCTTTGCAGTACGGCATTGTTCCCTTTGAGCACTTTCAAAACGATAGCCACTGGGCACACGCACAAGCACATACGTACGTGTGTACACACACAGGCACACATGCGCACGCACATGCACACACATACACGTACGTGCGTGCGTGCACGCACGCATGCACACACACTCACACACCAGAGCAGAAAAACAACCTCTGTGTCCCAGTGAGGAAGCTCTTAAAAGCCTCTCTAGCACACTGCTTTTCAATTTAATTTTGGCAGGGTCTGTTCTTCCATTTAGGGTTGTTGTTTAGAATAAAAACACACAGAGGAACCTGAAATTGAGTATTGTTTGCTGAACTGCAAACAACAGCAGTTTCACAGGGTTAAAATATGGGGCCCTCCCCCCCTCCACACATGTACTTTTAGCAGCATAAATCAGTTATATGCATCATTGATTGCTTGAGCTGGACTCACTTAACATCTGCCAACTGGTATTTATATACAGTTACTTACCTGTAAACAGTTGAAATAATTGTTTTGATTATTTTGCATATGCTTCCTACTTACTTTGGATAAAGCTCTTAGAGGAATACTTCAAAGAAAATCTTGCTTTTGAATATGAAATATGGACTGCCTAAAGGCTTGAAATGTCGCCTTGACAAGTTTGCAGCTTTCCACTTTGCAGAGGATGGCAGCGATGGTTTGAGAGGCTTTTACAAATGTTGAATCTCTGTAACACAATTTTTTTTCCTTTTCTTTTGCAAAGGAGGGATGGGGGGGGGGTTCTTTCATCAAATCCTTTCATCTATGTAAAACATAGGGCCTGTTAAATGAACTTACCGGTCATGTAGCACTTTATCTCCTCATTGTTGCTGAGAGGATTGTTATTCTTGAACATGTACAAGTTGAATGGCAGAATGTGATTGCTGTTGAGACGTTTCCAGATCTCATGGTCAGGTGTCGTCCAGCGGCCAGCAAGGACGTCATAGTCCCGTCTGCCCATGTGGACCAGTCTACTGAGGGGTTCGTACAGGCCTCCCTGGTAGCCGATTATGAGCTGGAAGCTGGGGTTCGTGTCAAGGTAAACCTCTCCGAACGCTGTATGAAGGACCTGCTTTATCATGAGGCCTGAGCCACTGAACACAGCCAAAGGGGTGCCTATGTTATCACAGGCCACATAAAATTCATCCCCGCTGCTTAGCTCCATGGCAAACAGGTGTCCCTGCAGGTCATAGTACAGTGAAGTGATCTCGGAGCTGGAGTGATTGTACATATGGGTGACTCGAGTGGGGCTGGATAAGTCCGCATAGAAGAACTGCAGGTGGTGGCCCATGCTGTTTCTGCTGGACACCCTCCTGCCCAGGCCATCGTAGCGGTATTTGATGCTCCAACCGCTCACTTTGTTGTACACCTTAACCAGCAGGCCTGCTGAGTTGTACTCAAAGTAGTCGTTTCCTCGCTGCTTGAGGAAACCGTCCTCATCCATCCTGTACTGAACATCTCCCAAGCGAGTAATGCGGTCTCTGATATCATAGCGCAGTGGGGTGAGGCGTGCGCTGTTTCCAGGGCTGAGAAGGTGCAAGTTGCCATTTAGGTCATAACTGTACCTCCACAGAGGCTTGTCATTGATGGAGACCACCTGGAGTTGACCATCAGCATCATACTCGTATGTGTAGCGTGTGGTGTTGGCATAAGGCCCAACCTTTAGCTCCTTGGCCACCACTCGTCCCATGTTGTCATACTGCACCATCATCCAGTACATGAGCGAGCGAAAGATCTCGTACTGGACCTCCTTCACCCGGCCATAAGCATCAAAGTGTTTGGTGTGGGTCATCACTGCTGTGGTGATAATTTGATTTATGTCATAATAGATTACTCCAAATTTGCCAAACTGCTCTGTTTTGCCAGACACATCGTCATAGCGATACAAGTCGATCGGCAGCGGCGTTTCGTTGATGACAGCCTGCATGCTAGTGACTCGGAAACTGTTGTCGTAGACATAGTCAAATCTGGCATTGACCATGCCCTCTTCACTGAATCTGAAAATCTGTCTGTCAATCAGTGGGCCAATCTGACGGTAGCGGATGGTGCAGGTGAAGCCCTCACTCTGCAGGTTGACTGTCTTCAGCATGCCTGCCACCTCGTCATAGGAGAAACCGATGCGTGTGGTGTCATAGAGAATCTCCAGCAGCTTGGCAAGCTTGCCGTATTTGTAGATGACCCTGCGGCCTGTGCCCAGGTAGGTGGTCTGGAGCAACTGGCCGTCCTCACTGTAGTCCTGGAGCACTGAAGCATTGCCTTCAGGGGGCCGGTAGGTGTTTCTGTAGTAGCCAATGGAGCGGGAGGTCTCTAGGGTCTGGCGTGCCACGTTGGGCATAGTCACAGAGGACAGTCGGTCGTTTTTGTCAAATTCAAAGATATACTGCCTCTGGCTGTAGAGCAGCAGTACCATGGACTGTAAAGAGAATAGGAAACAGTACTATTATTGAGTATTATTGAGCAGTATTATTGTCAGCAGATAAAATACCTTAAATAAAAAAGAAATAAAATATAATGCATGCAAGTCTGATGTTTATAGCGGAGTTATTGATATTCCTGTGACATAAATATTTCCTTGAGAGATGATTTCACAAACAGGCTGCTTCTAATTTCTTAGTTGTGGGATCTTTTGATCCAAACAGTATCAGGAAGCTGAATTTTTCACAACTCTGCAAATCGAAAATTTCCATTCACACCCTTCTTGCACCAATAAATGATGTCTTTAAGTCAGTTCTAAGGTTGTAACAACAGGCTGCCAGCATCTCAGCTCTTACAGGTGGCGGAAAAACGGACGACAGACTGTTAACAAGGTGACTGCCTGCCTTTTTCATATTACATGGGGAATCACAGCATCTTACTTTCTCCTCAACAATCTTGCCTTCAATTAATGAGTAGAAAGTGACAATTCACTCTTCTCATCAGAGCTATTTCGGGTTGAGCTTTGCTGTCACGCTATGGTAACAAAGTATAACGTCTGCGGTGCACCAGACAGGTTTTAATTACATTTCAGCTGATATCTGTGCCAGAGCCTGATAATGCAGCACAAACGCTGCTGCAGGATTACAAGTTAACTTATAGCTTCAGTCTAAAATCTCCTGTCGAGGTTCATACACAAACACACCTCCACAATTTATCTGTGTCTTACATTCCATTTAATCATCATTAATCACAACAATTTAATCACAACACCAACAATTCGTACCTTCTCAAGGTAAGTGTAGCTCCAGGATTTACCATCAGCAAATATCTGAGAGGTGATTCGGCCATTTTGGTCATACTCCATGCGTACAGACATGGTACCTCTTTGGATCCCTGCCACATGTCCTCCAGAGGAATACGTGACATTGACTCCATTCAGACGACTGCTTGGTGCCCACAGAGTGGGCCGCCCGGCATGGTCATAGTGGATCCGTAACGTAAACTTCCTGTGGTCATCGTAGACCTTTTCGGTCCTGGTGATTCGATCAAAGTCCAATGACAGCAAGTTCCTGTTATGAACCTACAGGAGACGAAGCAGGGAGTTAGAAGCGTTTAATTTGACCACAGCAAATCCACTGAGTGGGAATAAACATGTTCGGAAATCTGAAATGATGGAGAGGAATTGGTGCACTGCTCTTCTGAGGTGGAACCTTATGAGGAGAGCTTTAATCACAAAGTGATTATTTTATATTCTTCTTTTCACAGCTTTTAATTACAACAGAGGAGCTGTATCTCAGGACTGCAGGAGCTATTGAAGTGATGAAATTATAAGAATTACCATATTTCTTTGTTTGTGCAAAAATTCAGCAGAGTCTTAGTGGGAGTATGCCTATTCATGCAAAAAACATTAGAGCCACATTGATCATTAAATTCATTTTTACTGCTTACCGAAAGAATTACCAGGCGAAGATGACTCTCATTTTATTTAGTCATTTCCATAAATTGGAAAAGAGGAGAATAAAAATCAATTCTTCTCCTGTGTGACTCAGAACATTGTTCAAATGACACTTCACATTTTTTGCCTCCTTTGAATGCATGAGGCTGCAGAAAATGACCCTTGGCTTCACTGTGATTGGAGTAGAAAGACATTGCTCTGAAGAGTGTAACCCTCACGGCCATGTTCGGGTCAGCAATGAGTCGAACCTGCTACCCGGCTATACTTAAGTTCAGATGGACCAACAGCCCTAACATTACGTTTCTCAGTCAGCAGTCCGTGCAGGCTGAAGTTGCAGACGAAAAAGAAATCAAATCAAAGAAAATGGCCTGAGGTTGCAGGTCAGAGCGCATCTCCATATAAACCACTACTTTAAGCACCATCTGGAAGATTTGGGAGAATGTGGTCATGGAGGTCTCTGGCATTAATTAAAACTACCTCCCAATTCTGTATGATTTAACATTTTTTTAAATTATTAATGTACATAGTTTATCTTCAGATGTGGTACCGTTAAACTTGAAATTCTTTGCAAGGCTTAAAACGTCACGGCTCAGAAGGCTGTTTCTGGCTACTTTCCAGACATGTGCCACAGAGCAGGTTGCAGGGGGCTTGCTGAGAAGCCTCACTTTTCCAATCTCACATTGAGAAAAGCATGCTTAGGTCTCTCATCTGTGAAGGGACAATTACACCAGAGGCAATTAATGTCACTGATATCTAATTGAGAGGATTACTTTAAACTAAAAGCAACAGATTCATGAGGCGCAAAATTCCATGAAGGTTGGAGCAACACAAGTAATTTGAGCCCCCACAATGATGGGAGGGGTCCTCAAAGGGATATAGGATTAAGAACAGGGGGGGGGTCCACATTAATTGTCTTGTCTTGACTTTCACTTATGTCATAACACAGAGAACACGGACAAAAGTGAAACTAGAGCAGCATTTAGATAATGATTTGTTAAACCATCTTGATTCTTAAAGATAAGTGACTATCAAAGACTGAGACCCCTCGTGCTCCGGCATCTCCTGAACACTGGATGCAGTGTTTCAGGCTCTTTCATAGGCCGCAAAGGCCCACCGTCTGTCCAAAAAGATTGTATTGAGATTGCTTCCAACACAAAATAAGTTATAAGAGAGGGAGTTCCTCATGGAAGGATCTGGTTCGCCAAAGACTCAGCAGGGTGGAAAAAACCTCTCACAGCAGAGATCCCAAGATCCCATGAGATTGGAAAACCACTCAAGAGGAATTATTTTAAATTGGACACTGCCTCTAAAAGGAAATTCTCAAAGACAGTAGATGTGTAGCCACAGAAGAGAGACTATTACAGTACATTAGACCCACAATGTTGTATTTTAAACTGTCCTCAACATAAAACAGTACAGCAACATCTGATCTTTCAATCAGTATCAATGACTTTTGTGTCAAATGACAATTTCGATCTGTCATTTCGCAAGTGAAAATGCCTTTCATCAGTTAATTCAACCATTGCTCTATTATTATTCTCACATTGCAATCAAAGAAAACAAATTCTATCTTTCTATTCGTTTCCCGCCTCGTATCTCTTTTGAACAAAGGGCCTGACATTATAAGGCACTGTGATGATACTAAATGCAGAAATACAGAGATAGCGGCGTTGTCACTGTTTTCATTTCAACACTGAAGTGGTTGAAGGCTCATGCTATGGTGGAGTGGCAGCCAGAAGGGTTTCCTCATTACTGTGTATTTACACACTACTCAATCTAAGAGGAGGCTTTGGAAAGAAACAGAATTACTGTGCTTCGACAAAATAAATCATGAACGGTGTGCGTGGCAGGGAGAGGCGAGCCCAAGCGGCACGTCACTGTGGATGGGGTAAACCCATCAGTGACCCGTTCAGCTTTGGGACATGAGAGGCACAGTACAATAAACACGTGCACGTGTCTTACGAACTTATGCCCGAAAAACAGCCAGAGAAACAAACTGGAACGCAGACAGCAACAACCCAAACACTGTTGTTTTTCTCTGTCATCTTTGCATTTGCAGCACAAGGAAGATTTGAAGTCAGAGGCACACAGTTTCCTCTCTTGCTTCGTTTCTCATGCATCCCTCTGTTATGTATTCGAGCCCCCCGACACACACACGCACACTGCCACACACTCATCCAGCCACCCACGTAATATCACTTGACATGCCACTCAAGGTCGCTCAATGATTCCAGCTCTGTTCATCCCCTCTGTTCTTGCCATTAGGCTGCTCCCATTTCCTATCTCACCCCTGGGGCCATTGTCTGTAACATACATTAGAAGCTTTCACTTCGAGAGGGATGACAGGGCCATTAAATGAACAGCCAATGACAGACAAAGTGGCACCTCCCCATTAGCTGTGTCGCCTCCCAGAGAATGTGGAAGACAACTTCACTAAAGTTGTTATTTGCTTTACAAAGCCAAGAAACGCATTACGAGCCAATCAATCAGGATACGTTTTTTACATGTGCTCCCTGTATTAACTGTTATTTCCAGAGGGTCGTTCTAGATGCTCAATGGTTAAACATTGGGTGTTTATCTCATTATGGAAAAGGATCTGTTGATATTCTGTGTGTACCTGTGTCATCTTGCAGGGTTACCTTGCTGAGGCCATTTACCAAGTCACTTCATTTTTTGCAACAAGTATTTTATAGACTTTTCTTATCAGAATATTATAACGAATAATATATTGAAGGTAATAATAATGTGCACACAACACTGAGTCAAATTTATTTAGTCTACTCAGGTCACATTCAGACCAAAAGTAGACTTCCTATTGGTGTGGGCGTGCTGCTACAGATATGGGTGAGAAGACTGCACATGATCCTGGATGTCGAGTTTCTGTAACACATCCATGAGTCTAAAGGCCTATCAAATCCAAAAACACTGCACAGCGGTTTATAGCTATAAGGCACAATTTCCCAACTCTGCAAAGTTATTACAGTTCCAATAATTTTCTGCTCTGTGTCAATGATAAACAAGATAAGATGGCTAAACAACAGCATTACCCCAATCATGCTACAGGGTACCATACAAGGAATGGGTGTGTGCAAGTGATTGACCAGTTCAGCACGCTGCCAACAATCCTGCATTTTGGACTCTGCTGTGCCAATCATGGGGTCATAATCTGGGTTTTTTTTTGACACAGAGCTAATGTTGGCCTGAATGTAGCCCAAACAGCCTTCCAGGGAACAGCACTGCTATCTGTTAGCCCACACCCCAAACACACACTGAGGAATGTCTGTCAGTCAAGACTATTTTGAACAGTGAGTGCAGTCATATGAAGGAGGAAGCTGAAATTCAACACCAATTTAAGCAAGACAGAAATTTTCCTCACACCCAGTCATCCTTTAACAGTCCCTTTGCAGCCCTTTTTGAGTGTGTATGCGGCACGCTTACCCTTAATCTGCGTCCGTACACAGTGACCTGGCCACGAGCCTGCTCCTTCCTCTGTCTCCACTCCACCAGGTTAAGGCCATTGTCGATGGCAAGGGTTACATTCCTCTTGCTGACAGTTGGGATGACTGTACCGGCCAGCAGGTGGGGCTCAGTGTGCAGGGACACCTCCATCCCATTGGCCAACACCAACCGCAGCGAGCCATCCAGACCAATGAAATAGCTGTTCCGAACTTGATCTGAGGATGTAGAGGGGGCATAGGGGAAAACGATTATGATTATAAGAAGAGAAACAATCAGAGCTTCTTGTAGCTGATGTAAGAGGACTAAATCTAATATCCAGTCATATCTCAGTCAGACACAAACATAATGACCTAAAATGGCTGCTCAGCAAAAAGAAAGCCTTTAGCAGCAGTATTTAACTGAACCCCTGCAATAATGTTGGGTTTGTGACAACAAAGATCAATAGTGAGAGGTTTCACAGCACCAGTAAAGTAAAGTTTTACAGCTGTTGCAGCAGCCTCGAGGATATGGGGGAGTGAAAACCATCAAAGCAGCTAGCTTGCCTGTGGCCACAGAGAAGGCAGGGTGAAAACACACACACACACACACACACACACACACACACACACACACACACACACACACACACACACAAGGGATAAATCTGAGTCTGTCTGTTACTGTCCCCAGGTGACGACAGCCTGTGTTCCAGCCCCAGACCAGTGACTAATGTTTGCACTGATCATCTCATGTACATTCATCAGAAAATGCCTCCTTCTTGCCTCCTGTCAGTAGATTGACAGGGACCAGGATGAATATTATTCTCATTAAGAAAAAAGGAAAATTAATGGCTTGTCAAACACTACATTAATTAACTGACTTCATTTAACAGAAAATAATCAAAACACTCTGTAATTTCCTCATGTTAACATGTCACTTTAAAGTGGCTGTGATTTCTTTATTTCGCACAGAGAACAACAATAAACATCACGTGAGATGATGGAGTTTTGTATCTTTTTCTTTTCACAGAGCGCCACAGGACGTATTGTGCTGCTGAGACAAGAGAAATGGGCAGAGGAGGCAGGGCTGACCTTGCACTGGTCCTTACCTCTCTCCATCATACAGACACCTCAGGGGTTGACCAAAGGTCTCTGGGGCAGGCCCTACCAAGAGGAGGCCTCTGAGACCAGATGAAGCTGGAAATACTGCTGAATTGTGGGGGTTCATGCTAATGCATGCACACAGTTCAGCACGGCGTTATGTGCCTTGCACTGACATTTAAGAGGGCTGTAGGTCTGCTTTAAACAAAATGAATAATGGAACAGTACACCTGCCCGTTTTCACTTACCAGTTACAAATTAGGATGTCTTTGCTGAGGAATAAAAACACAATGATCCTGCTTTGTTAACACAGGTAAATGTTACAGTAAGTTATAATTTCCTGCTTTACTCTGTCATAAAGCTTTTTGGGCCTATGGTGTAAGTTAGTAACAGGTCCACACTAAATGCAATATGTTTACTTATTATTTCACACTTGCATCTCATTTTTCACGACTTTACTTTAATTCATCAACTCACTATAAATACACAGTATATTTACATTTGACTTGTGCAGATTTTTGATATTTGATAGATTTTATTTTGATGACCTGATTGGAGTTGCAACCACAATTCAGAGGACCACAATTATCAGTTATCAGCTTCACATGATGACAACATGATTAACAACCCTGAGGTGTGTTGAAGCTCACCCAGAAGGGGACAAACACACCAGATGACCGGAAAGGAATCTTGCAGGCAGTGCATTCATGTGTTACGCGATCGTCCAATTGCAAGCTTACAAAGCAGACAATAGTGAATTAATTTACGACAGAGTTCCTGGCGCCGCTCTTCTCACGAGCAGATGTCTGAGACAAGGTCACAGCACGGAGATGACCATCCCAACAGCGAGAAACCAGAGATTGTCATCTTCTGTTTCAGACACAGCTTTGCAGGGAGTCATTAGGGCCAGAGGGTGGAGGACATGTTCAATTCTGTGGTGTGTGTGTTTAAAAATTGAGGGAGGTCCAGAGAGATAAAAGCTATCAACAGGTAAACAAAGAAGCAAATGGTCATGATATCAGAATTCCTAAACATGTAAAACAAATCAGGTGGATTAAGGTACAACACCAGTCCGCCCTCTGCCTTCATCTCTCTCACTAAATTCCCTAAACCTCGTGTAGCCACCAGCATTGTGCTTTGTAAATTATGTTTTCTGACAGAACGTCAATATATGCTTCCATTCTGGTAAATCGGGGTTGCACCACACATTTTATATTAAGACAACAGAGGAACAACAAATACTACCGCAAGGAAGCTCTGTACTCAAGTAGTGGGACATTACATCTCCATTTAAAGGTCAGCTCACCCAAATCACAAAAACAGAATTTTTAATTAACCCTTAGATATAGCCATGCAGATAGTTCTGGTTTTATTTGCCACAGATAACAGTAAGATGGCGGTGAATGGAATTCTGTTTGTGCTGCTCAAAGCACAGAAAAAGGTCCCAGTTAAAACTGTTGGTTAGCCCACATTACTCCTTCAGGATGAACCTAACTCTACTCTATTTTCTGAGCTTGTTTTTGAACATCCTACTATACAAAGAGCTATTTTCCGCTATAACACAGCTTCCAGCATCAGGACACACAATCTCCTTTACCACAATAAGGTGGGGAGTCTGATCTTGTTTAACTTTCACAATTGTGATTCCTGTACATACACTCCATAAGCCATTGAATTGTTCATTTATAGCAAAGCCGTGAACGTAAGGCAATCCTTGAGACAAAGTCTTCCCAAACACGGGACTCTGTCAGAATAATCCATGAAAATATTTGACAATCCCTTCTACAAGTTGCATGTCTAAAAAAAATAAAAAGTGTGCAAAATGCAGCATAGATCCCCGTTATGATATTTACAACACCTGATCATAACGTGGTAGAGCAGATAAGAACCAGAAACGAAAAGTTTTTGTTATTGAAGCAAAGTTAAAGCTTTTGGTACTTCCACTGACACCTTAAAAATCACATGCTCCACTTGTGAGCTACAGCAAAAGACACTCACCCTGCATGAGTGTGTAGAAGGTGCCAGAGGCTGACAGGTTGGTGGTGACGGTGATATCCTCTTTGTTGGAGCCCTCTGTCTGGATGCGGACTGAGCTGTCGGTGTCTGTGCGGTAGCTGCTCACTCGGCCCGTGGGGTAAGTGACATTAGTCAGACGCCCGTAACTGTCATACCTACAAAGAAATACACTGATGTGAGCCAAAGAAGTCAAAGAGGGGCACGTCGTCTGAAACTGTGCATAAACAGTAACTATAGCAGAATTGTAAACAGTGCTGTGGCATGAAAAATTTATTGAGCCTTGTTGAGATTCGTTCAATCACAAGGAAGCAATCATAGTAATAAATGCAGGTCAGGTATGCATAAATGCATGTAGGTACATAAATGTGACTAATGAGCCGGACTGTCATCTCAGATTCCCTGTGATTACGAGTTGCTGTCTAGGATAAACTGTCCAAGTGCTAATTACAAGTAGGAATTGGGAGTTTTTTTGCACAGTCCTATATTTCCCTCTGGGTGTCACAAATTATGGAAATGTGTCAACACAGGCAGTAAACACAGCAGCAAATCTATCAATGTTGGCAGCCTGAGGTAATAAAACTCAAAACTATCAGCTTTAGTCACTGAAGCACAATCAACAGAACTTCTATAAAGCATGCAATGTCTGCTGCAGTTGAAGTGAGAGTGGGTGCACCGACGAGTTAAACGAGTTTGGACTTTTTTTTAGCTCTTCCAAGGGGATGTGAATGTGACATTAATAAAAATGCTATTCAATTTGTAAGAAACATTTCAAAGAGAAGCACTCAATTAAAAAAAAACACAGCTACCGACAAGGAAAAAGTGTCATGGCCAAGACGAGAAAGCTCGCACCTTTTCACATTTGGAAAACTGCTTATTAGCTTAAAAGATTAGCGATATCACCTAATCTCATTATGCAGTCTATGAAATAGGAGCACTGAGGTGCGACTCCATGGAGAGACGCAGCATCTCCCTTGCCTACAAATCAGTCAGTTCATCACATATAGGAACATGAGTGGCCAGATTGTTTCATTTCGTTCAGAGAGCACATCAGCATACAACAATTTGAAATCTTTCAGATTGCCAGTGTTCCAGAATGGGACCGAGTGAACAGTACATTACTTAGAATGAAGACTTTCATCTGCGCACTGAATACAGATTGGAAAGCCCTCTTCAATGTTGCTGCCTGCCATAATAAAGCCTCTAATAAATGAGATGGCGGGTGCTGGTTTACGGATATTTCCTCAGCGCTGCCATCTCAAATATCCAATATGGAAAGGAAGAGTGGGAGAGGAATCATCTCCCAGAGATAAATGTTATCTGATCTCAACTGCACCACAGACTGGGATTCATAGATGCATTTCAACCCCAGTCTTTCACTTCAGGAAATACTAAATAGCAGAGTAATTTATATCTAAAGCATTTGATTTCTTGTGATACTGCTTATATTTAATTAGCAAGATATTTCTCATGCAATCAGAGTTTTTACAGGGAAAGCACTCGAAGTTACACGTCATCACGGCGGCGCTTTTAACTGTTCAATTCACTGGACGAAGAGACTGTTCCTGTTTGCCCTCACCTCTGCACAAAAGACAGAGTCCACAAGACAGAAATCTCATTCTAGAGAAACGCTGCATGCCTCAGCTTGATCACTGACCCAAACTCTCTCTGTCTCAATTAAGGCCTTGAGCGAGAGCCATTCCTCGGGCTTCACTGCTGAGTTCTAATGGCTCTTGCCTGCTTCAACTCAGATGCCTATTAGCTTGCTTTCTCTGGACAAGAGGGGCATGCGGGGGCAGGGTGCTCAGCAGAAGGACTGCTTTCCCCCTGGATGGCTGAAAGTCCATTCGGATCGCATCACCTCTGTGTCACATGCTAGCTCTATGACCTTTCACGCTGGGACCCAACAATAGGCTGGACACTTCATATCAGCGTCCCCTCCAGCATGCCCAACCTCAGTTTTCTGAGTTATTCTCATATTTTCACTTCCTCTTGCAGCCTGAGAATTTCTGAACACATGTTGACTGTGGAGATGATATAAAGGCAACAGCCATGTAATTGTGTTAACTTCATTAACAGTTGTTTTACATGATTTAGCTGTTATTATTGATGTATTTAATCAACCTAATAACATTTGCTTGAACCCAGTGGCTAAAGCACATTTGTTACTAAACAGAAGAATTGCTGCCCTGTTAATTGGAGGATAAGAGAACAATTAGTCATCCTCCAGAATGCTCCACGATTTAATAGATTTACAGTAACCCTTAAGCATAAGCCCTTATCAGTACAACAAAAACATTAGGAGGTTAGCAAAGCATCTACATATACAGTATATGCCAGAGCAGAAGCCTCTTGCTTCCAAGTCAGCCCTTTGTGTTTTGTTTCTGCATTCATCCAAATTAAGTTCAATCTATAGGCTACAGAACGCAAGTATGCATTAATTAATATGGGTGAAATGTTTAGCAGTGCACTTTCTTGAGCAGAGATAAATGGAGTTTCCTTTTCAATTCTGATGGTAGCAAATTATGGCTCTGACCCTCAGGTGGTGACCTTCAAAGCTAATTATTCAAAATAACAAACACTCTTCACTGCATCTAAATTAAACATGGATGATCTGACTTGCTTGTAGGTAAATATGAAGCCATTGTTTCATTTGAAAGAGAAAAAGAAGAAAGGGAATAATTCTTTTTCTTCACTTTATACTTAATGTATCACATTATCGTGTTTTGAAAAGGGATGCAGAGTATTTTGCACTCTCTGTCAACATGCATGTTTAAAAAGGAAATGAATAGATGATTTAACAGCTCTACAACTTAGTTTGACATTTCCTTTGTTGTAGCGTTGGTAGATAACAATCTATCTTTTATTATTTCCTGCATTTAGTAACTGGTGAGCAATTGGCCTCCTGTACACTGCATGTACAACAGACTGAAACACTATTTTCACACTTTTTCCCATTTATGACATTTAATATATATTATATACTGTCGCTCTTTTATCAGTCAGAAGCTTTTTGCTGTTACATCAACTGTTTCACTGACATCACGTTGCCTTTCAGTGGAATGATAGATAGATAGTGGAATGATACGGCCATACCATTTCATCCTTCGGTTGATTTTTTTGTTTTCTATTAAGTGATGTGAGGTTTATCGGATGTAATCAACAGTTCATTACACCGAAAAACAGACTGATTATTTTGTACTTTTGCATACATTTCACTTAAGCTGATGCTGAGTTAGTGTACATAAGGAATGATCTCGTTCATGCCACAGTATGCTGATTTCTTACACATTAACTCTGGTGTTATTGAATAATACATGAAAATGCTGGACTTATTTTCAGTGTTTTTAAGTATAGGTGAGATTTGGGAGAAATTCATTGCTTGCATTTCATCTTAAAAAAGCTCTTTGTGCCACTGGCATCTTTTCTTTAACTAATAGGGATGGGTATTATTAATCCTGATATCAACAGGAGCCATTTCACTGAAATTCAAAGAGAAATAATTCAGAATTCCAACCAGCCATTGGATTTGCTGAAGCTGTAGGCAATTCACTCTACCTTGAGAAATGCCTCTGCAACCGTCTCAGGTGACGACCAAATCAAACACAGGTGATAAATGTCTGCTCAGATTAAACAGAGCGTCTTATTATGTGTCAGGGTGTTTTATTCCTCTAGCGAGGTGTAACAGATGTCTGACCAGCCAATCTGCTTAATCACACTTTTTGGAATGACATCCAGTTAACACAGTATCCCTGCGTACACTGTATTAAGGGACAGAAGCTACAAGAACATGAAGTCTTAAGCTCCAATGCTGCAGCATGTGGGAATGTTTGCAGTTGTTCCTTCACAATGTACTGTTTACCTCAATCAACTGCTACCTCTGGCTATTCTATTATGCTTATATTGCCGGGCCTTGTCGTAATCCTAGGGGTAAAATGTACTTGCCAGCATATATATGTTGTTCCTTTACCTCACAACTCCAAACAAGCGATGGTCTGCAGTCTGTCACTGCAAGCAAGGGTGCAGATGAGTAACATATCATCCAGTAATCCTATTTGGTATGATAACAGCAAATAGGATTACACCCATACCTCAACAGGTCTTGTATTCTGAGTGACATAGACATCAAGGCATAAGAAGGTAGCCTGTGTGCTGAAATACTAAACTCAGATGTCAAAGATGTCTTCAACTCTAAACACTCACTTACTAAAGCATCTTAGCATTTAGTGCCACCATGAATACAGAGCTCCCGGTTCAGATATTCCAGAAATGACATGAAAACTGTATATTGGATTTAAGAGATTTAACAGATCTCTGGGGCGAAACAGTAATCTACACATAATCAGCTCAACTGGGATCCAGACTCTGGGTGTAAGGATTACAAATGTGTTTTTCAAATGTTTCTTTATATTACTTACTCAAAGAACGTTGTCCATCCATTTTCATTCGTCTTCGTTGCTAGGAGTCCCGAGCTTCCATGGTAGGTCATCACAGCTAGTTCTTGACCCTGAGCAGCGACAGTTTTAAGGGCGCTGTTGGTGCCAATGGTGAACCAGAATGTCTGTCCATCAGGGACCATCAGCCACAGAGGCAAACCTGTCGTGTCTCGTTGGATGTTCACCATGTTTTTGTTCTTATCAGTAATGCTGCTCAGATCGCCCGTTCCTGTGTAGGTCAGATTGTAGAGGTGGTCTCCCGTAGTCAGACTTTGTGTGAAAATGTGGCTGCCGTTTGAGTCAAACAGATAGAGTTCATCGTTAATAGGAGAGGACACCTCATACATGCTGAGAGGATTCAGATAGGGCTTGTTTTTGCGCACATAGCGTATACGAATGTTGCCCAGATCTGCAATGTAAAGCTCTCCATCTGGACACACTGCCAGAGAAGAAGGCGCATTCAGTTTAGCATCCTTGGCATAGCCTTCATCTCCAGAATAACAATCACAGTTGGCATCATTCTTGCAGTCACAGCCACTTGGTGCCCCTGCAACCAGGGAGATCTCTCCATTGGTGGACACCTGTCGTACTCTGTTTATTTTCTTTTCATCTGACTCAGCGATGTATAAAATGCCGTTGTGGGACACAGCTAGGGCATTGGCGGACTCTAGGGTGGCATGAATGGCCACTTTGCTCATGAGGAAATGGTCTATCCCAGGCACTTGGCAGTGCATTGGCCGGCCAGCAACAATACGGACTTGATGGTTTTCTGAAATCTGGAGTACTACGTTGTTGTCCAGGACGTACAGGGAGTTGTCCATGGGACTCACTGCCAGGTCTGTAGGCCACTCAAGACGCACCTAAGAGGAAAAAACACATCAAGAATATCAGCCTCGGGTCACAAAAAAACAGACCATACTCCTATTGATCCACACAGTTTTTTCCACTTTATCAGAGGGAAACAGTCCCTCAAGGGAAGAATCATTGAAAACTGTTTACAAAAAAGATAGGCTGCTGTGAAAAAGGTGGGCTATCTCATAGCTTACACTGGGAGCAAAAACATTTTTTGAAACGATTTATTATCTGATAAGGAGGAAAAAAGCAGCTGGCGTACTGTTAAAAGGGCAACACAAAAACATGATTTTAAGATCAAGGATGATAACAATAGTGGCGAGGAAGGGCAGAATGAGGAGAGATGATTAAAATGATCAGATTAACTTTAAAAGGCATACTGCAATTGATCATGAGAACTCTGGGCACGTAAGAAGTGGGCTTCTGCATCCTTCACCTCTGCTAGTCACTGTTTTTCCCTGCTTTGGGTTATTAATTTTGTAATGACAAGAGATCGCATGAGTCCTTGAAAAGAAACTGGAGCACACTTACCAAATGAAAGCCTACCCTGCCTCAGGACTCCTAAATTATGACTTATTGTTCTGCTAACAATGTATCAGGCTTTTAACAAATTGGAATGATTGGATTCATGCAATTTACTGGTCTCCCTCTCACTTATGATCCCAGGGGAATCTCTTAGGAACATAATATGAAGTGCCATATTTCAATGGAAGAAGCCTTGGTGCCCCAACAAAGGAGATGGATTAAAACCTGGAACCAAATACAAAGACACGTTGAGCTTTTAGGCAATCTATTACATGAGAGCAGCCCAAAAATCATTTTGGATACTTTGTCTTACAACTGGAATATGGGTGAATGCATTCATGTAGATGTTAATATGGTAGACTAATTTGTCATAATGACCTGGAAAGGCAAATTGCATACACTTTTCTCACTACAATTGACAACGGAACAATCAGGTCATGTGTATTGTACTTGAAACATGAAATAAATTGTTATCTTGACCCCCCTTACACACTTTTTAATTAAGTATTTTAGAAAAGAAACCCCAACTGGAGACTACAGGTAAGCTGAGTGAATAGAAAGCTAGAAGAAATAGATCAATGCAACACGTTGAGTTCATTGTATGAGCGTCTGGAACTTAAAAAATCGGGACAATAACTTCACCAAAAAACTTTTCAGTAAGAAAAGGCAGGTTTTGGACTTGTGAAAGGAAAAACTTCAGGGTTAGAAATGCCTCACAGAAATGGCTTCCACTGATACATGTGAAAAAAAAAAAGTCAAGGTTGACACAACACATTCAGCTTCTTTTGATGTGCATAACACAGAGGTCCTGAAACACAAAACATGACACTCCACAGGGCAAAGAGTAACAGGTTGCTGACAGCTAACAGCTTTCTGGTAAAAGTCTGCCAGCTATTTCACAGATTTATTTTCCTGCTGTTGGGCACATATTACTAATTTTCTAATTGAAAGGGCTATGCTGACACAATGATTAATCTAAAACTGACAGGGGATTCCATGGAGATGATTTTTTGAATGTTTCTGCACTCTTGCCATTGGTCATGTTCTCGAATCCCAGCCACTTTCCGAAAGTGGAGCACTTGTCCACCCTTTTGATTGAAAAACAGATTTGAGCATCACACACAACTCACATCCCATAAACCTTTCATCATCCCATCATCCCCCACAAAACAGAAGAGGTTTATATAATAGGACATATCTTGGGCCGCATACAACAAACAGGAGATTGGCAGTGGATACATGTCGTCTTTCAGTGAGCAGAAAATGCATTTACTTGGGAAATGAAGGGGAGACTTTCAATTTCTTAAAACCTATTTCTTGTCAACACTGGTGGTTAAATATTTCATGAGCCAGAGTGTGGAGTGGCTCGGGGGAGCTGCCTGTAAGGAGGTTTTCACGCCACTCTGACTGATGAGGGGATATTTCCCGAGCTGCTGTCCCATATGCTGTAACCCGATCATACCCTCCTCTTTATACAGTGGGGCAGCTGTCAGTTGCACCACCACAACACAAACTATTTTTACATGTATTTGAACTTGTATTAGAACTATAATGCCATTTTCCATTAGCAATCTCTTCGCTCTTTGCCCGTACCAGCATGACGCCTGTCTGAAGCAGGGAAATATGTCATTATTTGAAGTCCCTCTCACATTTGAATTGAGTGTCACAGTCAGAGCCTTGATAAAGCTTTCTGAAGCTGCTGACACCCTTGAAATGTGTTCAAGAGATCTTGTTTTAAGACATGATTTCCCTCTATTTAAGGCTGAACTCAGCAGGGGATGCAGGGAAGATTTTCATGACTTGAAACAGAAAATGGAACAGATTTCTGAAATAGCAACCTAAGGCCTCCGTATAAACAAATTAAGACATTCTTGAACAAGGTCAAACTCTTGTCCCTTTGCATGATAATAAAAGTTAAAGAAGGAGAGGTTACAGAGCTGCACATCAAATTAAGAGTCGCCGCAATATGCTCGCTGCACAGATGGCATGGGAAGATAACAACGACCTCATCAGAGGCGAGAGAGAAATCTGACATTAATTTTTGCCAAGAACAGGTGAGGTACAGCAAAAGTAATGACCACTGTGATGAGCCTTCTCAAGAGAAACTCTGGTCCTAAGTGAGGGGTTGGGGAGTGTTTGAAGTGGGAAGCTATGTGCCCTGGATGAATTTTTAATGGATGCTTTTTACTGTCTGAGTGTCTCTGGCAGTGCTTGTGTGATTTGTCATCGTTGTAGAGCTGCAGTCAGTCTGCCTGTGTCCTCGCTGCTGTGGAGCTCGGATAGTGAGCATCTATAGGCGCTGTGTTTGTGTGTGGGGGTGGGGGGGCCAGCAGCAAGCACAGGTCATGAGGGGGATGGAGTTCCCCCGGGGCTGGAAATGGGCAGCTGGAGGCTTTGCTCCTTCCACTGAATACATCATTTCAACACAGAGAAAGCTTCTCTCAACTGGCATCAGAGGCCCCCCCTCAGGACCTGTTTGCTAGTCGTACTCCATAACACACGATGGGGCAAGAAACAAACTAGTGCATGCACATGGAGCATGACTCGAATCCTATCATTAAAGTCCAGGAATGATCTTTTCATGGGAGTAAAACTAAACATAAAGACAACACATACGAGACTGGGAGATGTGATGGAGAAAAAAAAAGAAGTATTCTTTCAATTTAATAATTTGTGCTCTTGAATTGGTAATTTATGATCACTATTTAATACTTTGTGTTCTCAAATTAGTAATTCCTGCTGTTTAATGATTTGTGCTCTCAATTTAATAATTTGTGTGCATGGATTACTTAATTCATGCTCTCGTTTTAATAGCCTTTTGTTTTTGGCACGAGACACCCACTCTAAAGCTCTGTCTCTCGCTGCCCAAACAAAGCCACAAAGCCACCCCTTAATGAAAAAATGTGCAGTAGCTGCCTCCTCACAGCACAACATCTGAATGCTTTTTTCCCACATAACAGCTCCAAGACAAAAGGCACGATTTGTTTGGCTTTATTTGGTGGAGGCGTGCGCACACACACACACACACACACACACACACACACACACACACACACACACACACAGACATCTCCAAAATTACAAAACACTTTCAGGTAGCTTCTAAATAAACAGTTATTACAGCCACTGAACGAGTGCACCCGGTAGAGACTCCAGTTCTATGGTTGCTGAAGGGCTTGAGCTCCTCAATATTTTTCACCGCCCCTGAATGAAAAGTAATAGCTTTAAACTAACAATATATTAGACCAGATGTGGTTGCACCCTGACATGAAACACATATCTGACTGTCATAAATTAAAACCAATAACATGATGCCGAGTTGCACGTACATAGAGTTAAACATCCAAACACATGTTAATACTGTCAGGAAATTGAAGTTCAGTGATTCGGTGCTGAAGAGAGAGAGAAAGCTGTATCCAGCATTCACTCTTATTCTACTGACCGCTAAGTACTTTTACGCACTGCTGAGTAGGCTTTTACGCACGCATGAACACTTGTTAACACTACAAAATAGACACAGGCGACCCACAAGTTTCACTTCCTCACCTCCACCTCCTGTCAAATAAATATGACATGAATCTGATCATATTGTAGCCTGATACAATATGACTTATATCTGAATTAGTGTTGATAACCGGCCCGAGCCTGATGGGACTCGAGTTTGGATAGGAATTAGGAGTGATGTTCAGGTTTGGTCATGTCGGCTGGGGTAGCTGACTTGACACGGTGCTTTCAAGTCATTCAGGTAACCTAGCTAAGGATGGAGGGCATCAGACTAAATTTCACCAGGGAACTTTAAAACTAACAAAAACCACGCAGGGAGATCTACAGTATGGAGGCATTTCGATTTCGTCATCAATGCAGACAATAACAAAACAGTTGGTTATGTAAATTGTAAAATGTCTGAGGCTTGATGAGATATGACAGCAAGAAGACTGGAAATTCAGCCTTGCAGTGACATGTGAACGGAGGGTGCAGGATGCAGGCTGACAAACAACAATTGCGTGACAGGGTAAAACAAACTCAGTGCTTCAGCTTGCATTAACTGTGTCGGATTCGGGTGGGGCTCAGTTACTCAGACTCGGGTTGGGCCGGGACAGAAAAATTTGCTCTAATCTTAATGTCCCTCATGATAAAATAAATAAATAAATAAAAGAAAAAAATAAAAAATGAATGATGCCTGAATCACATAGCCAGGCTTGTTGAAGAGGGTGCAGTTAATAAGTGTGTATTAAGATTTAATAATAATGCATTTGTCATAACGCGATGTGTCAGTGTCTATTTGTCCAGTTGACAATCAGGCGTAAAATCAAAGCAGTCCATGAGCAGCACATCGGCAGTCTGATATCCGCACAGAGATGACCGAGGTAAAAATGAAAGCCATCCCAAAAAAAAAAGCACCTAGTTATGCAAACAGATTACCCAGGTGTGCTTTGGAGCAGCATATAGAGGCTCAGAAGGAACTGTTTCCTATGGATAGATAGAGGATAGAGAGCGAGAGAGCTGGAAGCAGCATGGCACACTTCTTTTGGTTTTGTCAATGTTGATGTGTAACGCCTGCAGCACGCTGCTGATGGTCATCTGATGAGAGTGGCTAGGGATAGACAGACACTGAGGAAAAAGGGGGAACATGACTGTAACACCTTAAGCAGAAGGGCAGGGTTAGGTTGCTCCCAAAAGAGAAAATTGTACATGTTTGGTGTACTGACAGAGTATGATCTCACCCACTTGCTAAGCTAGAGCGAGAGAAAGCAACAGGACTGTCTTCAAAGGCACCATTTTCAAATCCACCTGTTCCAGGAGGTTCAAAAGGAGGGGCTGAAAGGGCTTCCAGGACAGTGGAAAGGTCCCAGGATGGAGCTAGCGGTTTAGAAACCGGGAGCTTATGGCATCCACACCTCATGAAGTGGCAGACCAAGGGATGCTGCCCCACAGCCTTCCCATCAAAACCAATATGGAAGGTAGAAATACTGCCAAGTACACCCTGACAGTGGAGAAAGCCTTCCCTTTGTCCATCATGTCATTTAAGAAATCCAGTGTCACAGACACAGAACACTGACAAGAAACTTCCTGTAAGTCTCAGGACTACTCCCCAGCAATTGATCATTTGCTCCCACAAAGGGGCCTCATTGAGGGGGCCCCACATTTTGGATGGTCTCAGTCACACCAAGGGGGCGGTCCCACAGTCTTCAGATTGAGCCACTCACAGGCCAGGTTTGCAGAGCCAGGCTCTCTGGGTGGGGATGAAATATTTCTCAGTGCACCTGAAACAGCAGGTGCCAGCCTAGTGGAAGGGGCTGTGGCTCCTGGTAAAGGAGCTGGGCTATCTCTGCCTGCCAGTCCTTTGATGGCCAGTAAGGAGCGATGAGAATCACTGACAGGCCCTACTTGTGCACCCTGTCTAGGATGGGGGAGATCATAGCTATCGGGCAGAATGCACATAAATGAGCATGAGGCCACTGCCCGCTTCATTAACTAGGAAGCCTAGTTAATGATTCATCTACTGTATGTTTTTTTGTTGCAGGCTTGTTTTGTGGCTTTGTTTGGGTGGTGAGCGACAGAGCTTGAAAGTGCTCTCTCATGCCAATACAATAGGCTAATAAATCAAGAGCATGAATTAAGTAATCAATGGGCATGAATTATCAAAACAGGAGCACAAATTGCTTAATTGGGAGCATGAATTAATATTTTTCCCTCCATGACATCTTCCGAGCTTTGTAACAAAACAACTCTTAACTACTTTAGTTGAAAATTATAATGTCGGGAAAAAACAGCCATATGAAGGCTGCTAGAGTCTGCAAAAAGTCGGTCCAGTCACCTCTGAAGGGAAGCCACTGAGCTGGAGAGTGATGTGACCTCAGCGCAGCGTCCTTGCCTGGGGGATGTGTTCTGTCTGGTGTAGTGGTCTGGTTCATATGTGTGCACGTGTGTGTCTGCACATGTGTTTGTGTGCATCAGTGAACATACGTATATGCATGAATTGAGAGCCTGTGAGGTCACAGGTCATCTTCATCACTCCCCTACAGCTGTAGGTCAAAGGCCTTTTGCACTCGGGATGGTGTGCCACTGGACACAGACATGGAAGCTCCCAGGACTACAGTGCCACCTCTGGGTTCAGCACGGCTCTGTAACCCGTTCTATGTTTATTCCAGTTCTTGTGGGCTCCCCCACCCTAGACTGAGTCCTGTTAGCTGCTTATTTTTATTTCTTATTTGTATTTGCTTGTTAACCAAGAGTTGATTTAAATTTTGTTGTTCACTTGGCTGGCACAGCTGTGTTTGGAGCTGCTTTCCTGAATTCATAATCTTCTGGACCAGTGATATCCACCTCAGTGAATCCAGACCATCCTTGGTTTAATGAATTTAACATCCAACCTTCTGGTCAGAGACATTTCTGTAAAAATTAGGTGCAACATGTTCAATTTTTCATTTTATTCTACATGCAATAAACACATGTAATTCAAATATACCACCAACTGCTTCTTGCTCAACCAAACAGCCTTGATTATCAGGTCCTTATATATATATATATTTTAAATCACACAGACTCTTCATTGTATTTTATATTGTGCCTACAGTATTTCACTTTTAAAAATATTATCATATTGTGTTTTTATGTTTTTTGCTGCCTTGCTTCGTAACCAACTTCCTCTTGTTGAATAATAAAGATCTGATCTGACCTGAACTATTTCAGTCATCAGCTTTCATTCACAACAAATAACAACAGATGGATTACTGACATGGGCTTGTGTGAGCAGGAACAGCATTCAGTCTGAAAACTGGCAGTGAAATCCCAAATGAATGCTAAATGCCTGTAGGCTCTAACTGCCTTCCTCTACCTCAGCATCCACTGCAAGTACTGTGGATCTAAAAACTGGCATCATGCAGCCAATAAAAAAATGTGGATCAAAATGTGACCAAGAACCACTAGATCCACTCTAAGAGCTTACAGCTACAGAAATAAAAATCTCACATGGGGATGTAAGCATCCTGAAGGCCAGGGTCAGTCAAGGAGACTGGTGTAGGTTGAGAGACAGTGAGACACATGCCGGCTGCCCAGGTCAGAGAGGTCGTACCTGAGAGATGTCCATCACAGCATCGCAGCTGAGAGGTCGGGCAGAGGTCAGGTCATTGAAGCCCAAAAGAGTAGAGATGATACCATTCTGATCAATCCTGCGGATCATTGTCCCATCCACAAAGAAGATTACGCCGTACTTATCCACCGTAATGCCTGCAGGTAAAAAGTCACCCAGTGAACAAAGGAGGAAAATATCCACTGGTTATTTATCTGTGAATTTAATGTGAGGACAGAGCACCGCTAAATGACAATTAAGCACTATTTACTGCAATAAAAATTAAAGACTAATCACAGCAATGAAAACTAATGTGAGGATTGATTTTTTAAATCAATAACGTAGAACAATAGAAACATCAAACGAGATGAAGAGCACTGTCTGTATTGATTCTATTACAACAAAAATTGAATCAATGCAGTCTCTTTCTCTCATGCTCTCCCAGCCTCAAAAAGTAATGCAACTGAGAGTGCTAACCCTAGCTATGCAAATCTCTGTATTACTCTATTACTTCAGGGCCTGTAAAACAATATTTAAGTAGCTATGAACATCTAGTCTGCAGTAGTTACAGCAAAATGTCGTATTTTCAACATACTGGACTACACAATACACGTTGCACATTTGAGCAGGACTTGAGTGTTATTTCAGTACGAGATTCACAATGTCATCCAAGCGCAGGACAAAATGTAAGCATGTGAGCTAATGACTAATGCATCATCCCAATATGGAAGCAACAAAAAAAGAGGACCCTGGAAGCACATGGAAAGGCAAGATATAAAAAATAAATTGAATTTTAAAAATAACTGAAGCTAGTAAGCTACATGTATGTAGTTAGTGATGGAGATAAGAGAAGAGAATTTAATGCCTGAAAACTGAAGAGTATTGATCTAGCCTCTGGGACTACTGTCTTAAACTATCCAACAAGCAAGTCTACTTGAGAAGAAAAGACAAAACAAGACACTACATTGATTATAATAACATCCACACAATACCTCGTGGGTTAGTGAGAGTGGCCTCAGCAGCCTTTCCTCCATCCCCGCAGCGAGTGTCATCATATGGCAGACACTGGTCACCAGTTCCAGCCACCAGCTCCAAATTCTTGGCCACATCCTTCACAACATTCAGCGATTTCACCTTGAACACCTTCCTGCTGCTGGTGTCTGAAAGGTACACAGCACCATTCACAGGACTGGTAGCCAGGTAGTACTTATGAGCAGGGCTGTTGCTGAGGGAAGGAAAAAGAGAGGAAGAAGCCAAAGTCAATAAAGCTGGAAGGGCTACAGTGCTTTCAATAAGAAACATTGTGTAATACAATTAAAATGGATTCAAAAGCCATTTAGAGAGTCAATTGGGCACAATTACAGTTTAAACCAAGGACATGGAAAAAGAAAAATAGAATGAGATTAAACATGACATAATGGTGGAGCTTAGAACTCATCTACAATACAGTCAGCTTAGTTAGAAATCCCTGTTGTCAAAAGACAGTGGAAACTCCACTCATCTGAATAGGCTGTCTGTGTATCGACATACACACAGCAGACATATGTGAAAACACTGTTTATGCATAGATGCAGATACAGATGTCTAGTTTCTTTCAAATTATTGAAACACTTGAAATGTTGGAGGGGGTCCAGAGTTAGGATGACAAAGAGAAATGAGGGTCTAGTGGGACTCAGTCAGCAGGGTACATTGATCCTTTGACAGAAATCCTAATTACTCCCCCCATCCCTGACCGAAGAAATCTCTGTGATATCATCTGAAAACAACAACGTGACACCACGGAGTCTGTACAGTAGCAGTGGCCTGGTTAATCCTAGAAGGAGTACAAACAAGTATGTTTTCTGTTTCCCTTGGGACCTTTTTAGAGAAATACAAATGCATAACTGAAGCAACAATCCGAGCACACATCCAGCAGAGATCCCAGCACAGAAAAAACAACCTATTACAGTGAACTTCCAACCCAGTCAACAAAGTAATCCTGTCCACAGGAGGTCGCCCAACCTGACAGATGGACAATACAACCAAATGTAACCAATGCTGCTTTGGCAGGATGCATACAACCTATTGGCATACTCAACACAACTAGAAACACCCCAATGGCACTATACACTTGTGGATAGAGACTATAGGCAGGACTAATCTATTTTGAAAGTGGTGAATTTGACTGACAGATTTGACAGACTTGTCTGCGCTCCCATAAATACAGCACATGGCACAGATGGTGCTTGGATAAGAGGCCTTTTCTCTACAGGTGCCACCAACATGAAAAACAGCTCGATGATCCCTTTGAACTAGTTCTATTAGTTGGCTAACTGACTCTAAGAAAAGTTATCAGCAACAATTTGGCTCATTTTATTGAACTGCTAAATCATGAAGACCTTTATGAAGCAAAAATGCGAAACATTTGTTGGTTCCAGCTTTACAAATATGATAATTTGTTGCTTTTCAAAGTAGTTCTACTAACAAAGTAGTTAATAGAATAAAATCATTGGAAACTGACCATTGTTTCTGACCGGGAATTAGTTAACAGTTCAGAAATTTAGTGCTTAGCGCCACCTTAAAGAGGAGCCGAGTTATCAGGGCAGGACACAACACAGATCTGCCAGACCTGATAAGCATTATGGAGAAACCTGTCAGCAGGGCGTCATTCAAAGTGGATTAAGAATTTCAACTATAACCTTGAGGGTTCTTTTAGGGCTTATAGTCGGTATGACAGTGCCAAAGCTTATATTTTTATAACACAACACGAAGAAAGACTAGTGGATCTGTGGAATTGTCAACTCCAGTACATAATTTTAAATGACAATTGACCTTCAATGAATCAGTGATGACAGGACACTGCAGCGAACCTCAGGCGCACATGTCACAATCAGCCCACTGACCAAGTTGACTGATATGTTGGTCTACAGTACATTCCAGGTACAGAACAACAACTGCTGTCTTTGAGTAGGTCAGTGGCAAGCCTCAATAACTGGATTCCACTTTGCATTCTATCTGCCATGTGCAATCAGCTGATACCTTATCAGCTCCCAGTTGCATGTAGAACAGTGCTGGTCCCCCACCGTGTTTGAAACTATGAGGCGTTATCCCCTGACCTTGAGCTATGGCCACATACTCCATCTATATTCACTGACAACATCTAGTTTGTAGAAGATAATTGGATTTTGCTGCATGCTGGCACGACAATGGAGGGAGCGTGGTTGGAGTGGATGGGGACATCCTTAGTAGGGGGTCAATGAACATTGTAGTGAGATCACCCACCTCCCAGTCCTATCACTAGCTCACACATGCACAGGAGGCAGCCGACCGTTTTATACAGACACATGCTGTGTTTTCCTGGATAAATCTCCTCTTAATATGCAAATGTATTTGGGATATCGAGACCAAAGGGACAGAGCTTTGACATTTCTTTAGTTTTGTCAGTTGGTGCCTGTAAGCACATTAACATTTTTGCTCTGCACAAAGTCTTTTGAGATATTAAGGCTGAGAAAAGATACAACGCTGCTGCAAAGCGACTGAAAAAGCAATACAGTGTTTGGTCATTCTGGAAAATAGAGGCCAGTGACCAGCATCACTTGGCTTTTCATCCTCAGTTTGACTACATGTTCCCCAGCTGAAGTCATGACCCTCTGATAGAAAATCAATCAATTGTCCTTTACCTGAGACACGGTATCTAATGACAGCACACAGAGATTTTCCTCACTGCCACCTGCCAAGGAAAATTACAGTTTTGTATCTTAGGCAACAAATGAAACATTTATGAAACTCAGCATAATCAGTCTTTGTATTGACAACGTCAGAAAGGTCTTGATTAAATTATGTGATCATTTTTTAACCTGTAGTATGCGGTGCATTTGACGTGTATTTGATAATAAGGGAAGGTGTTTGAGAAATAAATGGGGCACATTTTATTTTTCATATAATTGAGTTCAAAAGCACCATAAACTACAGTCTCTTAATGATTATGGAATTGCATTAACACCTCTACGACACTGTCAACAAAAACTGAAAATGATGTGTTTCATAAAAGTTGGATTTCTTGCAGCATGGTTCTGTTAGACTACAATGGATGTATCCAAGTATCCTTAATAAAACTGGTTCTATATCCCACTGAAATGCTGAAATTCCTTGACAGATGGCAACCCACAACCATTCTAATTAGAGCCACACATTAAAGAGGGTCATACTAGTAATACTAGATTACTAAAAACTTCACATGATTTGGGGTAATATCAGCTGTAGTATATTAAATTCCATTGTCAATCCCGAGGAAAAATGTAGCCTCCACTGAGCCCACAATGCAAGCTGCATTCTCTCTTTGCAGTCACCCATACAGATGCAAACACACGGTAGTGAACAAGGCACTGAATCCAAAGATTAAGTAAGCTCTGGGGACATAGTTAAACCACTAAAACTACAGCTTTATAAAGATGAAAATTATAGTAAGTATCTGAAGATATGATCTTCTAGCTGCTCACAAGAGCGTGGCTGAAAAGGTCACTTCAACATCAAGTACAGTATATGGACTGTACCCTTTTCTGTATTAATTCAAGCAAATACTGTCCTGCTTACCTATGCCTGAAGTCTTTATTTCTGTCAGAGTTTGCAAAAAGGAGCAGAAAATGAGAGGAAGACAAGGGAGAGAAAATGTTAGTTGTTAGTGGATGGAATGAATTAAAAGAGAACCAGAAAGAAAACATTATATTTCTTATCTACTCAAAACTGTCCTTTCTGACATTAACAAAGAAATGAATCTTGTCATAGAACGCCTTCTGCTACGACGCAATTACTTCAACTTCAGCCCATATCAGGGCCAAACTCCAGCTGATACAGGTGAATGAGAGAGGCAGGACCATCAATCCTGGACCTTTAGGGCATTTCTGTCTATCTCAATCGACCTCAGTGGTTTATGACCTGTGTGCAAGCCCATCTGAGCTCATGGTCCTGAGTTCTGAGTCAATGTTACTAGGCTACTCCTTCTTTACCTGAGCTCCAGGACGCTGGTGACATTCCCAGTGGTAAAAATCCTCCTCACATAGTTGAAGTCGCCCACATACAGACTTCCATCTGAGCCACAGGCCAGAGCCACTGGGGCCAGCAGCTTGTTTCCGTCAGCAAGGCCATTACAGCTGGGGCAGGAGATGCTGCGCCTGCGCCCGTTCCCCATCACGCTGCCGATTACAGGAGGCTGCTGGGAGATGAAGACGTTCTCCCCATTGCCCATATGAAGAATACCTGATGAGGGCACAGGAAAGAAACAAGTAATACCTGCAACCTGTTTCGGTTGAGCGGAGTTTGAAGACGGGGCTCTATTTGCCTGAAATTGGATGCAAGCAAAAATGCAGGTGCAGACCAGCAGAGCGAGTGAAAATGTGGCTGACTGGTTTAGGGCTATTCTGGTGACCAGAGGTGGGCTTAAACAAAAGGCAGTTAAATCAGCCTTTGACAGCAGAAGACTGTTTTCTACTAAGCAAAGAAGTGCATCCAGGCCAAGAAAAACTTTTCAGAGGCATTATTATACAGCAGCCCAATAATGAATACACAGCACCCAAAAAGACACTTAAAATCTTGTTCATGTGTAATGATGTACAAAAAGCTATACAAGTATACAACTGCAAGAGTATGAAATGTGTTACCATTATTAAGAAGTAAGACTGCACTTCTTAACACATTTATATAACACCAAATCACAACAGAAAATGTCTCAGGACACTTTACATACAGAGCAGGTCAGGACCATACTCTTAATCTACAGAGGCCCAACAATTCCCCCCTGAGCAAGCACTTGGCGATTACAATGTTTGCATCCAATTAGTCATATTTAGGTATGTTTACCAGCATATATTAATCCCACCTCCGCAAACTGTTCATGCAATTCACATTATTGCATTTGCTAAACGTTCCCAATTAAATCTTTTCACACAGAAAACAGACATTCTTCATTGATTATACAGAGGAAATCCTGTTGGTATTTCTGCTTAAATATAAAATGCTACTTCTGCTACATTTTTGAAGGCACTCAAGACACATCCTGATGCTGGCTGATGTAATTTGCATATAAACTTGGAATCTGTAGAGAATAGCATTGAAGTCTGGTGTGTAGAGATGCGTAGAGGGCTGTATAAATATGTTTGCAAATTCCCTGTCAGAAAATTTAATCAATTAATTAAGACACTCATGCTGCTTGATGTGTGTGTAATAATGTGCAGTGCAGTTAACAAGTGGCAAGCAAAAGGATTAAAATGGGATGCTCATGTTGCTCTGTTTCTGTTGGATGAGTGAGTAGGCAACTGTTTGCATTGCAGCACATTACTGATGGGAACGTGTTAAGCTGAGACTATTCAGGGCTCTAATGCTGCAACTCCCTGTATGCTAGTGGTTCAAAATTGCTTAATGCAATTTCAAATGTATATGAGATGAAAATTTTAAAGGAGAGTGACAGTGAACTCATAGATGTGATTCTGTAGAGGTCTGTGTGCACACCTCTGCCAAATGAAGCCATGAAAATTGCTCTTTGTGCCCGTGTTTGCAGTAAGAGGTGGTCTTAGCGGATGGAAACACAGACACAATTTCACACCAAAATGGGGACAAAAACCCCCTGGCCCAGGTGGAGCCAGAAAAAAATCACAAAAATTTACTTTTCTTGATTAAAAATGATATTGTGCTTGCTTTTCTACCTCCACTGGCTCTGCTCACGAAGACAGAAAGAGCTGTATAGTTTATGTGCAGGCATTCAGGCATGCATCCACACACATGCACACTATGTTTTATTAGTCTTGCCAATCTACTCTTGGAAAATGTTCAAATATGTAAATGTAAAGATGTTTCTGCTGCTGAATCAATGTAATCATATTTGAAATTCAGCATCTGCGTGTCTCCGGTAGTTTTTCTGCTTTTGATGGAACTTGGTGACCTGAGTTTTTTTAGCAGCACAACATTTGGTCTATCAGAAAAGATCAGCCAAGCATCCCCTTCCTGGGACATGATTTAATCTTAGGGGCTGCTGCTACAGGGAGTAGCAGACTGACAGCAATTAAATTAGGGATGATTCTAAAAATGCTGGGCATGAACGAGACATGGAGGTTGCCAAAGCAGAGGATGGGCTAGAGGAACTGGCAGCGGAGGTGTTGAGGGGACAAGGAGAGGCTCTCTCCTCCCTTCAGACAGCACATTCAGACTCAGCAGGTTTAGCGTGACGGATCACAGTGCAACCTTCCTGAGCATTTTTCATATAAGTATGCCTCATCTCCTCTGATGAGCCCTTCCGACACAAACAGAGTGTGAAGCGTAGCTAGTGACAGGTGCTGCCCAAAGTTTTCTCTCTTCATTCCTACTCCTGCCTTTCAGGAGTAATTTGCTGGCAATAAGAAAATTGACCCCCCTCACCTAAAAATGGACGGTAATAAAAAAGTCAGATCTATCTAAGGTTACATGACACTGCTGAATTGAAAAAGCTTCAAGAAGTGTTACAGGCTGGGAAGAAGATTCAATGTTACACTAAAAGCATCATCTAAGGTACTGATACTGGTACTGGTCATGGTGGTACTGATCTACATTCTTCAGAATATGTATAAAATTGGATAAGAAGTGGCCATCTATAGACTAACACCACCAAAAATAAACCTATTATTTTGTCCTAATGAGATTTAATTTCATGGAACAAGTACAAAAAAGCTACTTATAAATGAAATGCAATTGAAATTCCAATACAAATTTTATAAAATAATTCTTACATTTTATATCAATGTTCAATCAATCACTGACACAAATCCCAAAAGTAAGTACAAATGCAGAGACACAAAAACTTAACAAAGGAATAAATAACGTGTTAAAATGAAGATTTCTTGAGGCACAGAATGAATTTTTGAGTAGGTGTTTTCATGAACAAATGGCTGGAAATGGGAATTTAAAAAGGGTATACTAGATGACTCACCACTCTGGATATTTAAAGCATGGTGCTTGTCTACAGTCCATCCTCCCAGTTTGGAGGCAGTGGTTTCATAGCCTTGTAGAACAGCAGTCCTCTTCTCCCACAGAATAAGGTCTGGACATGACTCATACTCAAAACCCACAGACACTAAAGAAAGGAGCAAAACGACAATTAGTGAACCACATCTGGATAAAAAAGCAAAAAATACGCATGATATACACTTGATAACTTACCAAAAGCTTCAGACAAGCCATAGACCTTCTGGCTGTAGACATCAGCCTTGTCCCACACGAAGTCGTACGAGAGGTTTGGAGCTGCAGGAAACCACTTTGTGAACAACCTGCCTTCCACAGCCACCATGAGGTGAACCTTCATCAAGTTGAAGGGGATCGTGGAGTGGGTGAGGGTCACCCTCAGTATTGACTTGTACCCTGGGGTCCTGCTACTTAAATAGCTGAGTTTCATATCTGTTCCTGGTATAGGCACTTCCTCCTGTAGAGACTGTAGGCAAAAACAAAACGTATCAATAACAGAAAGCAAACATAAATCATCACGCTCACTGACAGGAATAGTAAATATTAAGATGATTACAATTCTCTCTCCAGTGTTAAGGTATGATTAATAAGATGCCTCTCTAATGCTTCATTTCACACAAATTATCAATTTGTCATTCCTTTGGTAAGTGGCCAGTATAACCTTTTTTACATATTTCTCATAGCCTTACCCCCGACCAAATATACGGACCCATGGGAAGATTAAAAACATCAATTAGAGGGCAATTATATTCAAGCGTTACAGCGAATCCATTGAAGGATTTCTTCATTATGTACTCCAGTGAGTATATTTCATAATTGATTTAATAATAGCAAGTCCTTCATTAGGACAATAGCCTTCCCTCCAATCCATATGACAATGGCATCAAAGGAGTGCCCTTGGGCTCAGGGCTTACACAGTCCAATAATATATAGAGTAATAAGAGTTAGTTTAGCAAGAGACAACGTTACGGCCTTAGGAAATTTCCACTGAGGTCAGACCTGTAACCTCTTCATGATTCAACAGTAGGTCAGCAGCAGTCAGACATTGTACGGTGTTTGCATTTAGGACCAAAGGTCGACACGACTGGTGTGGTTGACCAACTCTTTCTGTTCTAACTGAGTCACCTCTTGTCGTCTGTCTCCAGAGCACAGAACAAGATGTAAAGCAACATTTAAAACTGTTTATCAAAGCAACGTTGTTCCGAGGACATGCCACTTACAGCGTGATGCGCTTCTTTTTAAATGTTCATAGAGTGTAGCTATGCCTGGCTAATAGATATGAATTCCTTTGGGACAAGGGACAAGTGTAATTTGGACCATGTTCCTGTATGGTGCTCTTATAGCTCAAGGAACAGGCTGCTAAAAATAGACAGGACTCCATACTGAATTCAGCAATATGCCATAAATCTAATGAAGCAAAGTGGGAGACAAAGTAATTAGAGAAGGGCACAGAGATGCCTGCTGGACATACAGTAGCCACACATTCACCTGCACACACAAGTCTGTGCTTGCAACAACAAGACACATACACATGTGGACAGATATTAAAATATATACAGTCATGAAATATAAAAGCAAATCCTTTCCAGCGGATGCTTAACTTGGGAGACTACAACACAGGAGAAATTAAAAAAGTCCAGGCTGTTTTCTGTGTATGCATCATCATCACTCTGCAGCGAGACAGTACAATGCACATTGTAAATCGCCGAAGTTCCGCAGACCAATTACACCAGAGAGATAAGATCACAGCACTGCCATGAGCCAGAGTCACTAATACACTTGTGCTTGAGGAGCGGTCACCTGGATTTCGGGTACGACGGTCCGCCTCTCGGAGCAGGAACCGGCGAATGCGGTGAGCGGAGCTGGAGACACCACGGGGCTGGGCCTGGCGAAGCTGCTGAGGTCACAGCTCGGGATGTCATTCTCCTCATGCCGCATGACGATGGTATCCATGACAAAGAAGCGTCCCCATGGCAACCAGAGCGTGTGCTCCTGCGTGATGAATGGAGCGCGCTCAAAGTGCAGGGCTACGGCTATGCCCCCGTTGGTCACCAAGTCAAAACTGGAACACAGACAGGTGCGATGACAGAGAGGATGAATATTGATATACATACAGTGACGCTAAATTATATGTTTTTCAAATAAATACTGTGAAAATCTCCATTAGCAATGCATGTAATCGGCTGCATGTTGAGGATTAAACCATACCACAATTTACTGTGAATATAATGTCTATTTTCTAATTAAGTGTTGTTATAACACATCAAACAGTAATAAATCCATGTTTTAATAAGTGAAAGCTGTTCAGAAAGGATGGTGTTTTACTATTTAGCATTATCTTTGGAGCACACAGTCTGGAAATACAAAAGGATGATTAATCACAATGTCAGAGCACATCTCTTAATTAATGTCATAATCTATATATTTTATTTGAAGAACGGAAAATAGTAGATGCAGGCTTTAAGCTCAGGCATGAGCGTGTGTAATGCACTGTTCCTGTGCTCACATTTATATGTGAGAGAGAGGTTTGTGCCGCAGGATGCAGGCAGCTGCTGCTTCTCTATCGATCCCTTAGATGAAGGCTGTCCACTCTAACATCAGTCTAAAAGCCCTGCAATGCAATCCCATCCACTGTTGCATTTAAGGGCCTCTGCCTCTGATATGACCTGAGTTGGTCTCAATAAACAGGCTGCACTCTGCCGATTTCATCATCTCCAACTGCTCCATGGTGACAACAGCATGCCTGCACCTGCGCTGGACTTCTGCAGCTCTTGTCACTTCTCTCTAAGAGGCAATTAGCACCTGGTCACCTACAGGCCCGTGGGACAGGGCCTCATCCTCACACGGGAAGTGTCTTTTCCAAATTACAGGTAAAAAGCAGGTCCTAATAGTGTCCTCTAAACAACCTCCCTCTTGGTTGAAGCTACTATATAAAGAATTTGCTAAGTCTAACCTCCTTTGAGGATAAACATCTGATTGGCTACGGCGATAAACAAAGGTTTGTTCCACCTTTGGTGTTTTGCCCTTGCCTGGGAGTGAGTAGACTGAGTCCAGCAGTACAGGGACTGCAGAGCGGATGGGGGCTGTGATAGTGGTGCCCTTGTGCTGCCGTGATCCATCAGTAGCCATACAGCTGCAGCCGGTCAGTCTGCATGACACCTGGCAGGCTCAGGCTACGCTCGCTAAAAACACTTCTGGACAGATACTCATGGGCAGCGTGGCCAATCGATGAAGGGATTCACTGGCTGTTATCAATCATGACAACAGCCTTAAGCCATGTGACAAAACTTATTAAGCTACCTACAACAGGCTTGCTTGTGTATGCCCTCGGGGAATGCATTGAGCTCAAAGAGTTGAGCCTGCTGCTGAACTTGGCGTCCAAATTACACGCAATCATTCCTAAGCCAATGCAGACTTGTAATGAACTGGAAATACTTGATGTTCAAGTGAATCAAGGACACAGCAAAAAGTTGGCATGAATGAATAAAGACTGTATACATGTTCAGGTAACAGGTAATTGGTGGGCATGTATGATTACAGTGAGTAAGAGAATACAAGTGTTGGTTCCTCATCAATTAGAACCTCAGTTAGATCCTCATTTATTAGTATGACATCGACTGATGTTTGTCGTAGTGGTAATAGTAGTAAGAAGAACAAAAACGAGATCAATATTACAGACGGGATCTTTTAACAAACTTCCAAGCTGTAACGATCCTCACAAGCACTTAATAATGTAATAAGCTGGAATCCACGTCAGCGTTTTACTCATTATTGGAGAAAAGCATAAAAGGGAACAGGTGTGTCTCACTGCTCAGCCAGTCAGAAAATGGCTACACAGCTGGAAAGAAACTAAACTAACCTCTTTTGTTTAGGCCAGAAAACTTTTCAAGACAGTGGAAAAGGTAATTTAAAAACTAAGCCTTTGGACAATAAAGAACACATCATAAAAATGAGTTGAGACAGCATTCCCATTTCTAAGTGGCTGAACAGGTGCATTTCTGATTTCACGCTGCACTGAGCCAGTTTACAGTGATTGCAGGGGAGTTGCAGGAGACTGGGCATGTTTACAGGGGAACCTGAGAGATGGAGTAGTGTTTACACATATGCTAGAAGGGAGAAAAGAGTATAGAGCTTCGTGAGGGGAAAAACTGAGTGATGCTTAAGAAAAATGGGACACACATAAATGGGAAAAGGATAGAGATGAGGGAAGCCAGTGCAGTGGAAAGGACATGAGACATGGGCTCAAGGAAAGTACAGGAAATAAGTGAAAGAGTAGCACCCAGAAAGGAAAGGCTTAAGGACAGTGGGGGTTCGGAGGAGGAAGGCTGTGAAGGGATGGAGAGCAGATGAAGTGAGGAAGGTGAAGATGATGAGGTGAAGATGAAAGATTTTTGTAAAACTAGGAGGAAGAGGAGACTGACAAGAAGATGGAAGGAATGAGGAAAAGCAAGAATGATCAAGATCAAACCAGCGGCTAAGATGTGGGCCTTTAGAGTGTCTGTGACTGATAAAAGTGTCAGGAGGAAGTGGGGCTTGGAGAGCAAACACCAATTCATGCTGTGCTGTGACAGAAGGGCTTCTCTTCCACAAGGTCTTACTATCACTGACTACTTTGAGAGATACAGGGGGGTCGGTGGTAGTGGGTGTGAACCGTACGCATGTGCAATCTGAACCAAAAGACATATCCACAAAAGAAGAAATTACATACACTATTAGCCAAAGTTTTTCTCTCAGGCCTTTCTCTTTCACTCCAAGAAAACAGTCTGAGGTTTTTGTCTGGATTTCTCTGAGAAACTCTCCTGGTGGCAAAGCAGCTGGCACAGTCGTTCAAAGAAAGCCAAACAGAGAAGTCAGACTTTTTCCACTTGTTTTATCCGAACACTTCAACACACATCAATTTATCTTTCTCCAAAGGGGCTCCACTGGTACTATAATGAAACAGCAAGGAGCCAGATGATGAATCTATTGGTTTCCTGTGTCTTGCAGAGGATATGTGAATTTTTGCAGGGAAGATTTTGGTAATGAGATATGTCAGTCAGTGCAATTTAGCAATTTTATTTTTATGTTTTAAATTACCACACAACTAGCTGACTTCAGGTTCAGGGTTATTTTGTCACATATGACACTGATGGGGAAAAAAAATATTATTCAGCTACAACAAGAAATTAGACAAACACAAAGCAAATTAATTGCAGATCTGAGGCCTCAACTTAAATGTCTCACTTAATTCTCTAAATCTTCCATTGTCAAATAAATAATGTCCATCTGCACTGTTTCTTAGCCCCAGTGAGCTGCTTTGAATTGGCATATTTTATTCTTTCCCCTCCCTGCTGCTACTGAAGCATAACTTATGAGTGTACCAGAAGGGCTTTGTTTGATTTCTCTGGGAATTGAGCCGAGAATTCCAAAATTGGACCAAATGAAAGCACGATGCAGATCAATGGCGGCACAGTTTGTGGTGGCAACTGTGTTTTTTCCTTCCATCATTAGAATTCAGCACAGCTAAACAACACTATTTGACAATAATATAAATATCATTGTCACATTTCTGTACAGCATATTTAGGTGGCAGTTAGTGGCATTTGCACTGCATTGGTTGTTTGTGTGTGTGTGTCAGTAAGAAGAAGAGGGCTCTTACCTTCCATCCTGCCTCGTGATTGTGTAACCATATGATGGGCTGTTGATGAAACTGATGTTAACTCCAACCAGCGGTGTTCTATCCGAGGTCACTACTTGTCCACGAATGACGCAAGCATGGCTGCAATGGAGTGAGAAAGACCAACACCATTACAATGATGGAATACTTGAACAAACTTTCTATGAACAGGTTCATGCAGGTAAACCAGTACAAATAAATACAATCCAAAAACAATAGTCCTGCAGTAAATCTTGTAAATGAGTGACCAAGACTCATTCAGGATACACTGAGAGCTGATTGCTGAGACAACATTCAGAGGTACCTGGTCACCCCTGAGAGCACTGTAGGCATTGTAATGCCAGGTGTGAACTGACTTACTTACAGCGTGATTGGACCACCCATGACGCATGTTAACACCACGTATAAACAGGTTATTGGCTTGCATTATATTGTTGTGTTTCTAATGTAGTCTGTGTACCTCGTATAAGCAAATGGAGATGGATAACAAATAAATATACAGTAAGTATGGATGTTACCAAAACAAAATAATGTAAACAATAAAAGCAAACAGCCATAACAGAAACAGCACCTCCTAGGATGTCTCTAAGGGTTTTTCTAGCCAGAACGGAGGGATAATGAGATAAGAAAGCTTTACTTTGCTTTTGCTCTAATTAAAAAAAAAAGAGGATTTATCTTTTCCATTACAGAATACAACAGAGGGATATAATAGGACTGCAGACTGCAAGACTTGCTTGGCTGGTTATCAAGACCTCGACAGATTTCCAGACTGACATCAGGGCTCCAGAAGCTGCATAAATTAGATCTGATCATCAGTCCCCACCAATCAATAGTGGGAAGCTATCCAAATTCACCTCCTGATCTTACTGAACTGATGAGTTGAGACCTTGCTGTATCACGTCTCCCTTGTCGAGTTCTGCCCTCATCATTAACAAGGCCCAGCTCATGGTCAGCCATCGTTTCTGTAGTCGTTTGCAAAAAATCCCCTAACAAATGCCTCACTGTCACTTTTTCATTAGTCCACGGCTATTTTTAATACATTTGGGTCTTAAACACTGCCATGTACTGGAAACAATTAACACTAGTGTGTTAGTAGCTGCCCTCAACATGTCCTTACCAGAGGCAAGATCATTCACCCCACACTACCCTGGTCCCCAGGAACCCAGTTTTATGTTAATTAGGCCGTGTCCCCTTCAGAAGACCTTGGCTGTCCACCACTGCACTGTAAACAAGCAAGGAGATACTGCTCTGAATCCTTGGGCTCATACCCAAAGATCTATCTTGCATTTACATAGAATTACTACTAAAGTTAACCCAGCACTGGCCTGGCTGTCTACGATTAATCATTCATGGCGACAGTTTATTTTAGAGTCTTGTTTGAAGAGGCAATCATCCACATTTTCTTCAGATGAAGCTGTGAAAGTGGAACTATCTCCTTCCTGCCTCTGTGAACCACATGGGGAGACGATTCCTCGCTGTCAAGACAAATGATTTAAATATTGACATCAAATACAACAGAAAGAAAGAGCAGCAAAGGAAGCATGAAGCATTCGCTGCAGAAACTTCCCCTCCATGTGAGATTTCACTAGTCCAAGAGGATTCACAAAGTCAAAAGAGACTTCGCAATATCTCCAGCCTCCAGTTTATCATACATCATCCACAGAGGGCAAAGTGAGGACAAGTGAAAAATAAATAGGTGAAGCCCCTGGACTCAGCAAGAAATCATCTCTGCTTTATCTCTGTTGAAGATATTATGGATAACAAGCCTTAGTCTAGTCGAGTCTTTGGGCGGATTGATGTCATGTAAGTAATGTTAACACACAAAGCTGATATCCCTCGCCGCTTCACTACATTTGAATATGATGAACTTGCACCATTTGAACAAGCCATTGTGAATTTACTTTCCATTCCATGTCATAACTGGAAAAATGGAACTATCAAACTATCAAAATTGAGGGTGTGAATGAAGTTTGATTTATGACAAACTGCCCATTTCGGCTGAGGTGGGTGAGGAGCTCTGGAAAGTAAGAGACTGTTAATGAAACTGAACAACCTCAGACTAAAAAAAAAGTCACCAATAAGCATGGAAGACATACAGCCGTCACACAGCATAAATTTGCCACAAAATCGGAAAATGCCCCTTTACCAGCATGTAATGGTGAGGGAACTACACTGCTCTGTGGTATTTCAGGCAAAATCTAAAAAATGCATGGCAGACTTAAGTATAGAGAACTTTCAATGAGCTACGCTAATAAATGGTACCATCACCGCAGAAGCAACAAAAACATCATTACCCACACAAATGACTTGATTACAGGGTAAACCCTGCCGCAAATATAAGCATGTCACTGCAGCTCTCTCTTCCCTGCCTGTATGCTATCAAGCATGCTGAAGAGCGTAAAATAAGGATACGTCAGTAGAAATTTGTAGCCCTCCAAGTATACAGTATAATGCTGCTAAAAGGGTTTTGAGCACACTGAGAACAAAACAAACAATAGATTTTCTGACACTAATGGCCTAATGCTAATAAAAGAGTTATAAATAAAATAATAAAAGCACAAGACTGTAAATGAAGCCAATGGCTTCTGCCTTGCTTTTATAAGCCAGCTATCAATCTTTGCCCAAATTGTTCCATGGACAAAGTCCCTGTTTACTATTCTCGTCAGCATCCACTGCTGGGCCTTGGCAGTCTCTTGTATTATGTGTCATGGTGGAGAGTCGAGACGTTTTATGCAGTGGCAGATGCGTTATTCAGTGGCACCTCTGCAGCTTTTTGTGGTGGGAAACATCAGAAATAGCAGTCCAACATGTCTAGCAGCATGAGGAAGTGGTTAATGGATCAATAAAGAGATGATCAAGTGACCAGGGCAGGGATATCAGGAAGATGCTGAAGCCCAGAGCCCCCTGTCAAAACCACTCATATCTGTCGGTGGGTGGGAAATGAATACCAAGCATGAATAATAGATTATCACTGATATTTTTAGGTGAGCTGAGGCCTCCAATCTTGCAGCTCATCTCTAGATTCTTGATTTTACTTATTTATAGCTGCATCTTCTTTTGAGAGAGACAAGAGTATTACTCAACCTTCTACGCCTCTTCCTCTGTCCAGTGAAGAACTGCGAAATGTTGAGTGGTTCTTGAAAGCCAGAAAAAGGTCAATGAGGGAAAATGTCACAAAATGTGTTACAAGTGCTTTTCTCAAGTATCGGCTGACACTACCTCAAAAAGTTCAAAAACAGGCAGAGTTTGAGTTTTGGATCATATAATTCATATGATTTTTTTTCTTTTTGTGCACACTAAGCTACTGCTGCTGTCTGATCATATGCAGATAACCAACTAAGCAATAGAAAAGCATAATGTTGAATCTGGACTGAGATAAAAACATGTTTTACTGCAAACAGTGTGGTAAGATTTAATGCAGTCTACATTATGTTAGCAAACAGCACATTATTTTCATATCTCAACAAGCACTCAATACTTAGTTGTTTTGTGTTGCAAATTATATGAAAGGAAATTATCCTGCTTGAGGACACTTTCGAAATCAATTTTCCCTTCAAGAACAAAGCAACAGCTCTGCTGGACTAAAAATAGGGACGTCTGAAACCACAACCTTCTGCCATCAATTTGAAAAAAAGAAAAAGAAAGGAAAAGCATTAAAAAAGCCTCAAATAACAACGTCAAGCTATGAAGTTTGTTTGTTTTTGTCTGCTGTTTTTGAAACCATTGTATAAATTTTAAAAAGAGGCGAAATATTCTCAACTTATTTTATTCGCAATTCATTTTGCTTTGACTGTCTGTTTGTTTCACAGGAGTATAGTAAGCCAAGATGAGAAGCATCCACAAGCAAGTGGGATGCAAATAAGGTGACACAGCCTCACAAGCGATTAAAGATGAAAAGAGAAGGAGACAAAGGAAACGAGAGGCAGGGGAATCTTATGGGACTTTGACAGCCATCCTGCCTGATATGAAAGCATCTCAGATTCCATGGCTGGGGTGTCGTGAGCTCTGCCTCTGGGAGTGGGCCTCAGATGGATTACAGTAAAAGTAATCACAATACATGAATATGAGATGCCTGTCGTGCCAGGGAATGCTCCTTGCTTTTTGCCACATTCGATGTATGTCCATCATCATCTGTTTATCCTCCTTCCAGCTGTGCACGCCACCAGTCCCTGCCCATCTCAACCTCCACTGCCTGTAGCTGCCTCCCCTCACTCACACAGACTACTTGGTCTTGGTTAAAAAAACAAACATTTTCCATGTCATTGCAATAAGCACAGCATTGTAATTGCACTGGCCTGTGCGTAAAAACCTGCACCTGAAATATCATTACCTGAATTACACAAAAAGTGATATTGGCTAAAACTTCAGACTAGATCACTGTTAAACCCAATGGAAATGGGCAGAGCTACACAACGCTGATACAACAAAGTTAAAATGTGAAACACATTAATTCCAGCAATTATTAATTTAACTGAGTCAACTGAATGAATATGATCGAACAAGAAATTGACAAATGAAAAACAAGCGATGATTCAATCAATTCAAGATTGATGTCAGAAATCCCTTGCCAGGAGAATAATAGCTTTGGTGTTGCTGCAGAATGTCGCACTGGGAGATGTCTGGTTGGAGTAATGAAAAAAGTCACTCACTTTCCATCGAACGGGTTGGCTCCAGGGATGATGTGGGTGCTGTCCCTGCCCACCAGGAAGTGCACCCGGTCATAGAAAGTCTGCAGGTTGCTCTGTGCCGAGGACATCTGTGTCTCTTGGATGATGTCCAGGGGGTCCGGGGAGCCCACACACAGAGAGGTAGTGTGACAGGTTGCCTGCAGACAGCAGTCTGGATCCATGCAGTCCACCAGGCCATCTGACAAGGTCAAACGAGTCACACACGCCCTCTCATTAAACAACAGCCTCGACACACACCTGGCAAACGAAACTAAGCACACACTCAATATTTGAGTCATTGGGACGTTATTTATTTTTACTGTTGTTTTCCTACATGGTAGGACCACGTTATGTAAGTCTCATCCTGGAGAAGATTTCAACACCTCTAGCGTTGCATGTGGTTCTTTATCTGTTCAGATTTGGATGAAATAAAACAAGACAGAAAGAGTTGCTGTGCAATGCATTTTACTTTGCTGAAGTGGGTCATTGGACTCCCTACCCTTTGCTTTCAGGGGCCTATCTGGCCAGATGGGTGATAAAAATAAACCCTGCTGTCAGGAGTCAGTCAAATCCCCAGCAGCGCCCCATCTTTGCCAGTGAGAGCCCTATGGTCCCTACACAGTGATGGGGAGACAAACAGCCCCTGCATAAATAAGGTATGCTAGCACATAGCTCAAGCCCAGAATGAGGTCTGGAAGAAAGGAAGTCACGTCTTCCACTTGGCCTCAAGAGTGGTGCAGCCCCCTGGCTGGCTCTGTGTGTGTGCCTGGCTCTGCTCGGGGCTAGTTAGAGGGCAGAGCAGGGACTTCCTCCTGGGGCCAGCGCATGCTTAGGGCCTCAGGCCAGCTACTCTGCTTTTTAATAAAAACCTGTTGTCCAGGTGACTGACTGGGAGCCATTCCTCATCCACACCTGCATAAGAGTACAACTGAGGCTGGAAAGCAGGTACAGTATATTCTCAAGAACAAAGGTAGTTCATTCTATAGTCAAATCATGTCTAGTTAAGAGTCCCTGTTGATGTTTGGCCAGTGGCAGAAGGCATTGCTGTGTGTTGTTTGTGATTTTACCTCCATCGTTGTCCTTGACATCACTGCAGGCAGTTTCCATGGAGGTGTCGCAGCCAGTGCCCCTCCAGCCCAGCTGGCACACACAGTACCATCCATTGTTACCCAGAGTGCACCTACCATTTCCATTGCACAAACCAGGACAGCCCTCTGTGTAACAAAAAAGGACAAAGACAGAGGTCGGCACGGAACATCAAATAAAGCAGGTTTAATGCTAACAAATAATTACAGAGTAACTCTATTATTTACACATATTAACCATTACCTAGTTGCTTATTAGCATGCATATCAGTAGCATATTCCCACTTCATCAGTCATCATAAAGCACATATTAATGCCTTGTTCTGGGGGTTAGGGCTGTTAAGGGTTAGGGTTAGATTGTTTGGACCGTAATTCATGTACAACAAGTGTCAATAAGTATTAATTGGGAGGTGATTGATGGAAATCTCTTAGTTGCTCTAGTAGCTGAAGAATATTGTCATGCACAATAAGACATTAGTAAGTGCTTTAGAATGAGTAATGACGAACCAATATGCAACTAATGTGCAAGCTAATAAGCAACCAGTGAATGGTGAATCTGTGTACCTTAATACAAACTGATACCAAATATAGTACATTTTTTGTAAACAAATAGCAACAACATAACCGTGACAACAATGTGGGCTTGTTCATGGCATGGTTTGTTGCTAATAGCTCTCTGATAATAGATAGACTACAGTCATTTTAAGATTTTAAATGGATGAGGGCAGCTGTAATGACCCTCAGCTGAAGTTGATTAATTTGATACACCTTTTGTGAAGCTTGTAATATCCCTTTGCAGTAAAATCAGATAAGAGGGATCTTCTAAATCAATATTCACTCATTACTACAGTATATTGGCCTCCTGCATCTATGCAACTACAGCTGGGTAATGAGAGCAGTGGTGTATGTGCTGGCATTTCTGGACATAATTGGATTTGTTTTTTCATGTGATTTCCAAATTTGACCATCATTACGATCATAGTGTTACTGCTATTGTCATCTGCATTAAAAAATGAGCTGCAACAGAATTGCATTAATTATTGAAAAAAGGTCTATATCATTACGCACTCTCTTTTTGATAAATTGTCAACAGAGCAATCAATAATATTATCCCTTCAGGTATAGTGTGTGTTCTGCCATTAAGAGAAGCAGAAGCCAAAATAAAAATAACAGGAAGCAGATAAGGCTGAGCTCAACAGCATTATGCAGGGGAGGATTTTGCTTGCTACTAACTGTGTTCTCAGGCATGTGACCCCTGGGAAGCTGGAGCAGAATGACAGGTGAAACATTCCTCTGTCTCTCTCTGGATAGGTCTTCACAAGGGCATAGATCAGAGGATTAACTCACCCATTTTTCTAGGGCTGTTTGGCATTTATCTGGTACCTTATGATTCGTATCCCCTCGCTGAGGCAGAGGCAGAGGGTAACATCTCAAGATATCAAACGCACAAGTCTGTCACAATTTGTGTTGTTAGCAAGCTGCCTTGATAGAGAGAATGTTAAGCTGACCCATTTTATCAACTAAAGAGACTGGGGCAACTGTCTCAATGCTCTTACATCACAGAGGGAGAATAAGAGTGGAAGAATGAGAGAGTTAGAAAGGAAGAGAGATGGGTGCGGTGAATGGGAGGCATGTGTTCAAGGGAGACAGATCAGTTGAAGGAAGAAACAGTGATGAGAAAGAAACAGAGATAAGTATTTAGGGAGATAAAAGGTAGAAGCAGGACCAAGAATAGATGTGTGCTCCGGATCACATGGTTAGACGAGCGATGCATCAGTTGCATTTTGGTTGTTGCAATACAGAGAAAGGACAGTATCCTGACATGAGCCGTAATGCAGCCATGGATCGATGAACAATCCACATTTGTACATATTATTGCACATATATGCCTTTCAATGGTGATTTAAAAAATAATGGTGCCAAAAGAAGAATTCAACTTGAATTTATTGGAACAACTCTGACAGAATATTGACGAATAATATTCCCAAAATTTGTGTGATTCCTTCCCGTTCTCCTGTTAGACAAGTTTAGGGTTAAAATGTAACAAAGCTTTTAGTCATGTTGACTGTCCTTTGGACAAATCATGAAACATGGCAAGAGTGACCTGCTATTGTTCTGTTAATTTAACGTATCCTGTAAATTGGATTTTTGTTCAGGGTTCCTAAGAATCTATTTTAAAAATGTTGAATAAAAAAGAAGCAACCAGCATGTCGACTACTGGATAACTGGGATCAATTGGGGAGCATTTAAAATTGTTAGAAATAATCCCATCTCTATTTTCTTCTTGTTTCCCTGAAGAATCTGCTGAAGACCAATACCATTAGAGAGTGTACTGTCTCCTAGAGACATCTGGGGATTGGCCGTACTTTTATTGAGCAAATGGACAAAACAACCCTGGTTAGACCAGTGGAGACAAATGATTAGTAAGCTCTGAATGTTTATTGCAAGGATAAATAAAGATCCGCTCTCTGTTGGCACCAGTTCAACTTAATTGGCAGCCCTTTCAGAGCGGAGCCCCTGCTGAGCCCGGCCCAAACCTGCCTGAAACAGCTCCAAACGTGAGGCTGCAAGTGTTCGAAGGACTCCTCTGGCAGCCGCTCTCATGCCAGGTGGTCCATTACCAAGGACACAGTGAGAGTGAGAGAGGGTGCTGGAGGCAGAGAAGCAGGGTTGCAGCAGAGCCTCCACCCCCTGCTTGCCCTGCACCAACCAGACCATGAACTCTTTTAATTAGAGAGGATGCGGCCTCAGCACCTATCAGGCCCTGCTCACAGCTGCACACTCATCCATAATGCATGGCACAGGTTATGAAGCCCCTTTCCCAACATCCCCCAATTGAGAAAGCAAGGCCGCACACAAACCAAAGATTCAACACATAAAGGAAGCAGCACAACTTGACTCACCAGGTGCGAAAGTGCTAAGAGGAGATTGCTGTGTGGCAATATGGCAAAAAGTTGATGGGAGGTGGGGATCTTTAGGATGAGTCGTGTGGAGCAACGAGAGGTGCGTAGTGTTTGCATATGTCAATGTCAGGGAGGAGCATGGTGTGTGTGCATGATTTGTTAATGCTGGCTGGAGTTATGATGGGTGGAGGGCAAAATAGAAGGAAGGAGGAATGCCATACCTTTCACTACCTTATCCAGATAGTGAGCTTGGGAGATAAAAGACAGGACATATAAGGGAGGTTTGAACAGTGCCACTTCCATGACAAGACAGCAAGGCAAGGTGTTAGTTTACATTACAAAAGGTAAATAAAAACGGAAAAGTGCAGTCATGAAGCAAAATCATGCATTACAAGCAAGACAACAAATACAATCCAACACAGGGAGAGGGATGGAGACGGAAAAAAGACAGGGGGGTGTGGAACACAGAGACAGAGAATGAGAGAGATAGAGAGAGAGAGAGAGAGAGAGAAAAAAGTGATATGTTCAGAAAGAACATTTCAATCTGTCCCCATTTATCAACTGCCAGGATCGGAAGAATATCTCAGGGGAGTATTTCAAAAGCAACATGATTGATGCACATATTACCACCCTTAAATCTCTCAAACAATATCGTACAAGAGGTCAGGATGTTCAACAAAAAAGCCTTTTAATCTTGAAACACCTCTATAGACGATGAGGTCACCAGATGCTTTGGCTGTGGCGGGGCCATTGGATCTCTTGAGCTCCACAGTATGGGGCTCGGGGCAAACGTAGAGCTCTCAATAATGAAAATTGATTTAAATTGAGGTCTTTGGCTTCTTAATGGATGACACTGAGGAATATTCTTTTCGAGGGAGTGGGGATCTCAATATGGCACTTATAAAAGGCCCATCAATAATGTAAGGCCAGAATATAAAACATTCACAGACTGAGTCAATGCTCTGTACTCAGCCAGCTCTGCTCCAAGATATGCATGAGAATACTGTGAGAAAAATGATCTTCATCTGCTTGAATACGGAATAAAGCTTTCATCTATTAGACTAGCATTCTCAACTTTTGTCCCATCTCCCTATTGACTGAAATGTGTAGGAGTTCCAAATGTCTGTTCGCTGACATGCTGAGGCAGAGGAGGAAGAGGTGACCATTGTGTTCCCACTTCCCCTCTGATGCTTGAGTGGCTGGATCATAGAATGATAATGAGTGAGCTACAATGTTAGGGGGCAACTGTCAAAAAAGCAGCAGTGGATCTTTTAATAGTAGAAATACTGAAAACACAATGCTGGTCGATGTTGGGCTTATTTTAACACAGGCTATGTTTTGTTGGGTAGTTTAAGTCATGAGAATGCATCACATTTTATATGATGCAAATATTTTGTTTGTAAAATGTTAATCAGTAACTAACTACAACATTCAAGTGAAGAAGGAGAACAAAAAAATATAGTAATAATAATAATAATAATAATAATAATAATATAATAGAGTATTAAGAAAGAACTGCACTGGAAGTACAGAAGCAATATCTCAAAACTGTACTTAAGCACACTACTTGAGTAAATGTATTCAGTTTCCAGCTATAAAACAAAGAAATAAAAGAAAGAGAAGAGTAGAGAAGAGAAGAGGAGAGAAGAGAAGAGACTGATGTAACACAGGAACAGAATGGTAAATCTGCACTCTTGCAAAGCAGGCATCACGTAGCATGTCCACTGAATGGTCTGCTCAGGATGACTACAGGAAGTTTGACAGTCCTGACATCAAATATCATGAAGCTAACTACATTAAAACACTTGTCTTTACAAGCCAAGTTACACTTTAGCAATGAAACTGTCAAACCCCACAACATTCATCATCCACCATAACTGAAAAATATCGTCATGCTGTCCTTTTGGCAGTGGGCATTTCAAACAGAGGAGCGAGGTCACAAACAGAGGCCAACTTAAGAGAAACAAATGCTCACAGCGGGAATGCCACCTCTTCAGGAACTTCAAAACAGCAAACATATTGAAAGTATATTTTCAATATAAAGTGTTGTGGGAACACAGCGTTCAGTCAGCTCCTTCTACCTCTTAACTATTCCCTCTGTAAAGGATTTCAATAAAAATAAAAAGAGCCAACGCTATCTGCCCATGAACCACGGCTGGTATACTCTGGTAAAGGATTATGAAATCCACTACATACCACACATCACTGAACGACTTTACTCTCTGGCACCACAATGAAAACTCAGTTGAAACTTTTTTAGGTTTATGTAAGCCAAGGTTTTCAAGAAAGCTCTTGACATTCAGTCAAGAGCTTGAAAACTTAACTTCTGTAAGTGTTTAGAGAAAAAACAATTGTTGACATCGAACATAGAACCAAAAGTGGTGGTTGACCTGCTCACAATGACTCACATGTCAGCATTTGAAATTAATAGTAAATGGAAAGGGAGCAAAGAAAGAGATGAGGAAAAGGATGAGTAAAATGAAAGGACACCTTAGCACATTCCCACATTAAAATGCATGAAGCCAAGCCTCAGATCCTTGAGTAAACCTGTTCATGCTTTACCGAGTTGCACAAATTCAATTAAGCATGCTTTTCCCTCTCTTCTCCAACTGGACCCTTCCCCTCACACCCAGTGCTTTATATACACGCAGGCAGACAGACAGCCTACGCCTTTGTTACCCCCCCCAAAGCCCTCCCAAACACACAGACATACACACACAGCCCCCCTCCCAAACCGAAACCTCTTCCCATCCTACCAATAGTGCAGTGTTCTCCGTTCCAACCAGGACTGCATTCACATTTGCCGTCCTTGCAAGTGCCATGTTCGTTGCAGCGAGGGTGACACGCCCTCTGGTCACACCCAGTGCCCATCCAGCCGTCATCACAGCGGCAGCTGCCCGACACACAAATGCCATGGCCACCACAGTCCGCTGCACAAATCTCTGTGGGAGACAGGGACATAGAAAGAGACAAAAAAGAGAGTGGGGGACGACAGACAGAAAGGAAGGAAGGGGGGTGGAGGTGGGATGGGAAGGGAAGACAAGGCGGTGACGGGACAAGGCAACAAGGGTGAAGAAAAGACAAATCCAGGAGTTATTGTCAAGGAACGGCGGCCACGCTCCACTACCTTGTCTGATGGCAGTTGAAAAGAAATTCCTGCACCTCATAAGGGGCAATCCTTTTTGACAATACAAATCTAATAAGTCCATTACAAAGAAAGGACATGGATTGTGGTGGCCTTAGCAGACTTATTCTTCTCCTTGCCTCTTCTCCTCTTTGTAAATTCAGCTCTTTCCGCTGGGGAGAGGGTTAAGAGCAAGAAATATACAGCTGTAGGAATGGAAGCATTATCAGCACTACCATTTTGATGAAACAGCAAATGTTACCGCATTTCCTTTGTTGTACATGCAGCGTTCATAGCTTTGCCACATGCTTTACTATGGGCTACAGGCAGGAACTAAGGGTCCACAGAATGATTCAAGGCACTGGATGTCAATATGCTGTTTTCATTCTACCTAAGTGCAATGTACCAGAGGAAAAAGTACATTCATGGAATGAAGGAGACTGAGAGACAGCCACAGTAAAGCTTGGCTGGCGCTTTTGTGTGGCAGCAGAAAGACCTCCCTGACAGCCCGATAGAGCCTGGAACATTACCCACGTCTCATGAACTCGAGGGAGAGTATGACAAGACGAAAGCTGAAAGAAATTAAAGACTGACAGATTTATTATGAATCTCATTGAAATGTTAACCTCTCTATTAAGTATTCTGTTAAAAAGAAGCTTAGCAGTAAGGACAATGAGGAACAATAGCCATGTATTCGTGGCTTATTAGCCAAGCCAATTCAAATATGACCACAGGGGACCAAACTGGAGGTAAAATCTTTTAATAAGTCAATTACTGTCTTTACACTGCCTATTTTGTCATTGCTACAAATTAAATCTGAGTGGTATTTTCAGCCACAAACCATAACATGGCATTACCATCTTAAAAAGCCCCCCCCCCCCCCCCAAAAAAAAATGCTAATTTTACATCTGACAGTGCCCCCTTATGATTGCTTAAACACCTAAACACACACACACACACACACACACACACACACACACACACACACACACACACACACACACGCTTGAACTATGTCTTCTAAAGAACTCTAAAGACAATATTAACTGACTTAAATGGAAGGCGCTAATGAATTTTATGAACATCTTGAGTGATCTCATTAGCACATATGTTGAAAAAAAAAAAAAACCTGTAAAAACTGCTTTCTCAAAATTATTAGAATGCATAGCGGTCAGAGAAAACAGACTCAAACTGACTGTGAGACAACTGTTCACTTGGAACACAAGAGAAAGCTTTAACATGATAAAGATGCAATTACAGCCCGCAGGCAAACCCTCATTATCCATGGCCAGAGGAGTCCACAGTGAGAATTACCCCATCCCCATGATGGCCGTTACCATTTGCACAAAAGGACTGTGTAAACAAACTTTCCTCTGGGTGGGAGAATGGCAAAAATGGCATAAAAACACACATATTAAAGGACATAAAACCTCAGGCATTGTTTTATGGCTTGTAACAGTATTACGACCAACTGTGCACACCCAGGTTGCACTGTTCCAAAGCACAGGAGAAAATGAGTTTGTGACTTAAAAGTATTGCGGAGGGGGGATTAAAGAATCTTGAAAGATATATTGAAAGCTTTCCGTCTTTTTCTTTCCCAAGTCTGCAAGGTTATAGACTGCTAACTGTGCTACCCCACTACCAAGCTTAGTGTTGTATTAGACCACAGAAAGCTCTACAATGAACAGGATAAAGGCGGATAAAGAGCCAACTCATCATCATTTACAGAGCTCTTTCTCTGTGAGGCAAACTCAGACTAACTGCCCATTTCCCTCAAAATCCCTGGGATTACCTAATAGGTCATTGTGCCTGCTTGGAATATAAAAGAATTCATGTCTCCAAGTGACTGCTGGACTAAAACTCTCATTTCAGAAAATTTTTACATGAATACAAATTATGCCATCTCAATAAAATCAGCTGAAGGCTGCAAGTGTATTAGCCTCTACAAAAACAGCTCATGTCCTGATTATCAACACATCAGAAGCCAGTTCAAACGGAGCTATCTGAAGCTGTTATCTGCCAGAAACTATCCATAATACATGAATAAAGCCTCATATGAGCACTTACATGTGTGGAAAATTGTGAAATTCTTCAGCTAGCTTTACAGTAAAAAGAAAAAAAAAAGACAAAACATTTTTAAGGAGCATTTGCATCTGCCAACACTGCATCAGTGATGTTAGCTCCTTGCATTTGACAGCTCTTTAACAATCTACCACCGAGCTCACTGAGGTTTTTCAGTAAAATACTTCTTTGGTAAGTTTGAGCAGGCAGGCTGCTGTCAGAGCTAAACCTAAATTGTGCAAGATTTTTTTTTTCCTCCTTACAGCCTCAAGAAGGTATATTCTAGCTGTAAAACTGTATCTTATACTCAGCCTATTCTTGACTACCAGGAGAGTACATTCCCCATGGACAAAATGAGCACAATGGGAACAATCCTCCAGAGCAGAAAAAGCTATCATCAGCTGTGAGCCTTGTGCCAACGTGAAGAAAGCCAGAACTCAAGAAAGAGCATTAACTTGCATTAGATCATGCCTCTGACAATATCCCTGCTATGCGTGTTTCCCTCTTTTCTGTGGCTGCCAGCTAACCTTGTGGAGAGTGAAGATGAAACCATTCGTAAAAGAAATACATTTAGAGCAAAATCAACCAGAGTTTGACTGCTAGCTGTGGACCTCCAACTGATCATTGATGTGAATAATTGAGGCTTTTATGTGAACCGTTTTCTTTTGACATAATCAGAAATGTTTACTTCTGTGAGGAGACTAGCAATTATCAAAGCCACGCTGAATCAAGCCGTGAAATAAATTCCAGCAGAAATGCAAGAATTGTTATCAGAGATGTCATGGTTATTACATATTGTTGCCGTTTATTGTGAGGCACTACACTAAAGTTGCATTTTTGTTTTGTAATATTATTTTTGGGCATATCTGCTTTATTCATACAGTGACTGCTCAGCTTCAGTTCTTCCTGCAGGAAGACCTGAGCTTTAACAGGTGGTACGTGTTTCACCAGGTGAGCTACACAGGCACCCTAATGTTTCAAATATTAAAGGGTAAGAAATGATACTAGTTAAAATAGTAACCAAATGTGATGACTGTTTGTCAGGACTTGAGGACTGATGTGATAAAGTGTGAGAGATTACACAACTAAAGTGTATAACTACAAATACAGGCATGAGGGAGGTTTCACTTGAACTCAGCTGCGAAAAAAATGTGAAACCTTCAGCTGCTGTATCATTAGATGTTTCTTTACTTACTCACTCCATAGTTAAGTAATGTTTTTTTTATAAATAATGCTTCATTTTAATGCCTTCCTTTAAACAGCGACGATGATCATTCATTTTTAAGAGGCTGCGACATTCACAAGCACATAAGGAAACAGCCTAAATGCTGTTTTCACCCTGCATAGCATAAATGAATAAATCTTGTCTGATTTAATTTAGCCTGTGCAATATTTTCTCAGAGAGCACTGAATTTTTTTCTATTTGGTAATCAGAGCTAAATCAGTGCTGCTCTGTGAAAGTGAATTCCTCCAATGTTTACTCTCATCTAAGGGAAGCACTCACCTGTAGAGCAGTCATGGCCTGTCCAGTTGGGATCACAGCTGCAGGTCCCGGTGTCTGCCAGGAAAGCTCCATGTCCAGAGCACTGGTCCATGCAGGAGGCCCTGGGGCTCTCACATCCTGGCCCGCCCCACCCCACAAAGCAGTGGCACTCTCCCTGGACACATACCCCTCGGCCTGAGCACGTTGGGTCCAGGCAGTCCACTAAAAGGGTTCCAAAGAGACAGTGTCAGAAACACCAGTCACCCGCTGTTTCCCTCTTTCAGGAGCAACCTGGCGTTTCTATGTGAGCCTCAGTGTAATGACAACTGCAGTGGGCTGCAGCTGCAATTGGCTTAGCACATGTTCAATAAACGTACAGGGGGAACACACAGAAAATGATGTGAGGAGGCCCACTTTTTCTCAAACCACAGACAAGACTTACAAACAAGCAAATTAAATGGCTGCATTCACACTGGGGCTTATGGCACCAACCTACAGGTACTGCCCACGCTCCTGCTGGCACTTTCCCATCTTCTCAAAATGAAAATTCCTCCCAAAGAGGGAAGGTGCCTTAATAAAAGCAGAATGCTCTAAAATGAAAGCCACAATGATGAGAAGCTCAAAGGTGGAACAACAAAAGTCACATTAACAGAATGTAAAGGAGAAAATGGGGTAAAGTAAGCAAAAGCCTGGGGCAACAGTAAGCCTGCTCGACTCCAGTCGACAGAAACCTTGCACCAGCCTTCCTCCGCTGCATCTTTTTTTATCCTGCATCACTGTACATTCTTTCAAATTCAATTAGTATGCAAATACCAAATTAATGCCTGTTTCTATAGCATCCCTTCCCTTGACAAGCTGTTAAATGAATGCTCACTTTGTAAAGCACAAGAATTGTGGGAGTACACAATCACAGTAGTAACATTCTTCGTACCAGATAATATCTGCACGGCACACACAGATGGCAAATGGACGGCAAGCAGGAGCAATGTCTAGCCACCGAGAGCAGCAGGGCGCGCCATAGCAGCTCCCGTTTACCATGACATAAACGGGTATAAAGGCCGTTATAGTAAGACAAACAGGATCTCTTGCCTCTTAGCAGATGGTTTGAGCACAAGGCGCAAAGATCAGAGGCTAACTGACAAGAAACTCTCTCCTGGCAATTAATCATTGTGCCTGAAGGTCGCACGGAAGAAAGGTAAAAATGTTAAAGGGCCCTCGTCCACATTCCCCTCCACTCCTTATGGCTAACACTCCACCCAAAATAGAATGGGGGCCTATGGATGTCACAAACGCCCATTTATCAAACTCCCAGGGTCCATTTTTCATCTTGAAATGAGAGCCTTCAAGAGCTGACAAACACAATGGCTCCTTCAATCTTATCTGGTCAAGCCTTATCCAGCATCATGAATGTGGAGTTCCTAATGGATTAACATCAGACTTTGCGTCTGAACTTCAGACAATAAACTGACTATTTCGATTAACGTAATGCCATGGATCCATGATTTACACGGGAAAAGTCACTTAGGATGCACAGTGTGAAGTGTTATGGCTATAACGCTCTTCGTAGAGGGTGTCCTGTCTTTACTACAAGATAGACTGTTAAATAAGCCATGCCAACTTAATAGCTGTTGCCATTATGAGTATTCTTTTAAAATGTCAAGCACTAACAAGCTATGATGGTGGTTACAGCAGCCATATTATGTCGAGTTTATAAGTTTAGGATACATTACCGTGACTTATTAAAACAATCACCTTCTTCACAGTTTTCCCCTTTGTAGCCTGGATTGCAGATACAGGTTCCCACGATACAGGTCCCATGGCTACTGCATGTGATGTCAATGCACTGGTTGGTGGGAACGTCACACTCGGAGCCCTTCCAGCCGCTGTGACACATGCAGCGACCTTTAAGGTATTGTCCATTCCCGCTGCATAGCACTGGACAGGCAGCTGTGAAAAGAGCAGACAGCATACATCCATTTGAATAGACTCTTCCAACCATAGCAGCTTTAAAGAAAAGTGAGCGTGTCCTAAAGCCGCGATCTGACAACGAGCGTCTGACCAAAATGTTAAAAGGTCCTTTCCAGTGTACAATATGCAGCACAAATTACTGCACTTTGGCATCCAGTGCAGACGTGATCCAACTTCTAACAAAACTAATCAACACATTTCTAATACCTACACAATTGCTGTTGAAAATAGCAAAGAATGGAACAAAAAAAACAGGTCTAGTATTGTGCTAATCAACAAATGGGCAACAGATGGCTGTACATGTAAAGATATAACAAAAAACAAACAAGCTATTATCATTATTCTAAAACCTTGCCCCGTTGTCTTTTTTCTCTTGTTTTAATTTGATGAAAAATAAATGAAGCCTTGGTTTCAATTATTGAAAAACTCCATCCCTATAATCTAAAGCTCTCTTCTCTATACAGTTAATCAAGAGTTCTTTTATATGTGACACAATAACACAATCTCCATTAGAGAGACAGAGGTAAAAATTAATCATGGGGAGAAGTGAGGCCTAATTTCATAAGAAACTGAAGAAGGATAAAAACTAATTGTAAGATTGAAATTGCTTTTTTTTCTGGTCACGCAGTGAATATAATTTGGTAAGCACCCTAAATAAAACGTTATGTATCTGAATGATGTCGATCAATAAAGACAATAAATACTGAGGGTGTGACTCACCTCGCCCACAGTCAGGTCCTTTGAATCCTAAAAAGCAGTGGCACGTTCCAGCAACACAGTCACCGTTACCAAAGCAGTTACTGGGACAGTCATCGATAGAATCTGCAAGAGAGCAATCAGGAGCTTTTCTGAGCGACGTGCTTTGAACGGCAGTTTAATCCCACTCATTTTCTCTGGGTTGATTATTATCCCTTTGCTAATGACAGTGATAATCACAGGCTCCAATCCTGTCAACATTTCTATTTCACTGCAAAACATTTTTGAGTGTTAGAAATGTTTCAACCAAATGGGAGAACTCACTAAAAGGGCAAACAAGTTCTGATCATGTGGGCTTCTCCCCAAAGTTACAAAACAAAGTTCTGAATACGCTGGGTGTGACAAGTGACACGCATCGTTTGACAAACCGACTCGGACGCTTTTATGGCGCACTGCAACCAGGCGATTTGAAGCATCAGCAACATTGAAACCTGCATTTCCCACTGCCATGGGTAATGTTACTGTATCATATTTTCAGTCTGCTTTATGTATCTGCAGAAACCACGAGTAGGCCAGGCTTTGTGTTGTCTATTCATCACAATGCTACAAGCTGAATGGTGTGTGTGTGTGTCTATATATATATAGACACACACACACACACACACACACACACACACACACACACACACACTATTGCTATTGCTATGCTATTGGTTACACCCTTGTTCTTAATTGTTCAACTGTGTTCAGTTGGATCTATGATATCAAACTGTACACCAGTTCTCTATGAACAAAAATTAAATTAAGAAAAATGAAACAATGAACATCACACTGGGATATTCAATCTGTATCCTGGCACCTTGTCTAGATAAAGCTGGGCTCAAATCAAACAGCGAGTAGTTTTATCACAGACCCCGAATCATTCACTCTGATCCAGAAAGCGTTTTCCACACAAAAGACACAAGGCTGTGTTGTCTTTCAGCACGCCACTGAAAAAAAAAAAAATGCAAAAAATACATCCAACCTTTTCTATACTTTCTATAGTGTCACTGTTCTAGACCGTAGATCATTCAAGTTATATTTTCAAATGAAATATTTCAAGATGGCTCTGATGTAGACATTATTTTGTTGTGATGAAGACCTCCTGGACCTCCTGGTGTGGGCTCTTAATATAAGCCATTACAATAAATGTCTTTTAATACTTAAGCAATGCCTTCAGTCCCCTCTTCACCTTCCAAGTTCCCAGAATATCATATGCTAACGGCTTTGTGTGGCGTTATTAATGTATCGTCCTTTGTTTCCTAACAAACTGAGGGCTCTTTTTGTGTGATGCAAACAATCAGCACACCACTCTCCATCATTTCCTCTACTGATCCCTCTAACTAAATCAAATAAATTGACAAAATAATTATTTCTGCTACCATGTTCTGACACTTGCTTTTATTAGAAAGAGGAGTGACCACCGATATGTGAGGCGCTCGACAGCAGCAGAATTGTGAAACATGACGCTCACTGAATTAAGCCTGAAATGGTGCTGAAAAATATTCAATCTTGTCCATAGCCTTCAGGCAGCAGAAGCTCTGAGGCAAAACTTACAGAACAAAGAATCTCTTGTGCTCCACAAAGGGCTAGAAATGTGAGCCATGGATTCAGCTTCCCTTTACTCTGGAGAGTCAATCATCACTGAGGATGCAATGAAAGACACAGAGAAAAGACAAAGAGAGAGAGAGGGAGAGAGAGACAGAGGCAGAGCAGAGATCCAGTGAGAGGAGTAAGGGGTAGGCAGTGAGCAGAGAAATGCAGCTTATGCTTTCAGTGCTGCAGGCTTTTGCCATGTTGGGTTAGCGAGGGGATGCAGGGGAGACTACCCTCTGGGGTGGTGGAGGCAAATCAGCATTTTGGGGGGGTTTGATGGCTTCCAACAAGAACATCTACCTACAGTGGGAAGCCTGGGCTTTTTTGCTCAGAGCTAGTGAAACCAGCAGTGTGTGCTTGTGTGTGTGTAGAGTATTACTTACATTGCAGAGACATAAATCTGTTTACACAGTCACATTGTGGGGACTCGCCTTCCTTTTGAGGACAAAACACAAATCTATATGATGTGAATCACAAAATTTTAGGGTAATGACTTGGGTTAAGGTTAGGGTAAGGTTTAGGGAGGTAGTGGCTGGGGTTGGGAAAAGTCCTTATGAAATGAATGCAAGTCAGTGTAATCAATACTGGGGGTGGTAGTGTGTGGTCATTAGAAATTCCTCCCATAAGCACAATTATGCAGAAGAGACTCCAGGAGAGTCAATCTTGCAGCTGCATGTCGGGACAACAGAACTAAGCAGGTTGTAATCTATCGTTCACCAAGTAGGACGCTGAAGGAGCTAACTTAAACTGCACTCTACAGGTAGGTATTCTACACTAATCTGCCTCTAATTAAGGTTACATTATCTTAAACTATCATGGGAATTTCTTTGGTGAACAGCTAACCGTCAAATTGCAGATATTCAGTTGAATAATCGTGAACTGCAGTGCTCCCATTCTGAATGCTGACGCAGTTTAGCAGACTACGCACTCCCCATGTCTATTGCCTCCGTTTCCTCTGAGAGCAAGCAGGGGAGGCCATGAATATCTCTTAGCCACACACTCGACATAGGCCAACGCATAAATCATGGATTCAAGCAGAGCTTCATTGAAATTCATTACCCTTCATATCAGGGGAGCTAACTATTGTGCGAGTCTCTCCAGTCGGTGAGGACAGAGTAGCGTGCAGTAGGCAGGTTTAATCAGCGCCTTGCCATGCTCTCAGAAGATGCTCAGCACCTTTGAATGATGGGCGGCTGTGTACTGAGAGAGCCTCTGTTATAGAGTGAGAGAGGATATAGAGTAAGACATTGGTGCTGGGTCTTTGCTTCCTTTTGCTTTGATCCCCTGTATAGGAAGTCGTGTCTGGGTTGAAGCATGTCTGGCACCAGGCAGCAGGGACAAATGGCTTCATGCTCCAGAGGGCTGTGATACAAAACATTCAGTAGGACACATTTCACATTGCCATGGAACCACAGCCAAGTATGAGGAGCAGCCCAGATTAAAGACAGGGAGGGGCGCGCTATTCCACCAGATGGATTATGGCATGGCTATGTGCAACAAGCAAACCTTTCATTTACTACACGTGAGGAACATAACGGGTCCCAATGTCGGTAAAATAAGACGTTTTTCCCCACCAACACTGTCACTTAAAGAATTTTACCGTTAGTGTCGTATAAACAATGCTGCATTTGTCTGTGGATGTGCCTGTTCTGGATACTGTTCACATATATTTCTATGCCTGGGCTGCTCTATTTGAAGGTCAACTCTATCCCTGCATGGCTCAATACAATCCAGGCAGTTGGTGAGATTCAATTTCTGCTGAAGGGCACTTAACCGGTGACCCATTTTAGAAAGGGCCTCTATGCCTCCCTCTGAGCTCCTGTGGGCAGATCAGCTCTGATACAAATGAACAGAGGCAGAATTCTAGCTCTGACTAACTCTGCCCCACCCCATCCTATCCCCATTCCCATTCGCTGCACAGAATACCTTATCTAGTTGTGTTTTCTCTGATGTAAACCACAGGAGGCCGTCATGCACACCCAGTCAAGAAGAAATAAGCAAAAGTAAACATACTGCCCTGAACCCCCCTCCTTGTGTCATATCATATATTAAGTATTGAATTACAGCTGTTGTTGGTACAGCGGGGGGGGGGGCATTTCTTGCCTGTCTCCACTTGGTGTTACATTGGTGTTGAGGACAGCTTCTCATCGATCTGCTGCCTGGCACAGCCCCTGTCACAGATGGACTCTGGCCCAGGAGCTTTTAATTAAAGAGCATGTGAGAACAGCTCCCAGCTGCCATCCCTGTGAAAGTCGACACCTCGGGCCCTCTCACACCTTGCTTGATACAGCAGTGCTAATCAAAGGCGCTTTAGGGAGAACAAAGAGGAGCGTACAAAATGAAATCACCTCCACAAAGAGCGACGTATGTCTGAGACACAGCCGTGTGCCGTACAGAGTTAGTCGGAGGAGAGAATATGGAAAGTAGATGGAAATTGGAGCAAATCATGATCAAAAATGGCACTAGCAGGAGGGTACAATCATACTTTGAATTGTATGCAAATGGTTCCCAGAAGCTGGACCCCTGATTCGCTCGGAAGACACTCAGGGTAATGAGGATATTATGATCTTTCAATGCCCTACTCAGGGGCATGGCAGGATAGCACTGATGTCCTGATTTTTGTAATATTCAACTTCACCTTGATTAACCTGCACTTTCCTTTGCTTTTGAAATCTGTCAAAAACTGCCTCTGATTCATGCCCCAGTCTGGGCTGTTCGCTATGGAGTGGTGCTGGTTGGGTATTATAGGGATTATGTGGATTGCTATTACAGGTTTCAGCAGCAGGTCATGCCCAGGGCACTCACCTATGGCGGTGGTAAGGAAGGAGACAGTTTCAGTTTCTTTTCCGTCGTTGTAGATGGCCAGGTGCCAGATGCCCGAGTCCATGTACTGGATAAAACCTGTGTCGTGTGTGGTGATGGGTGCCAGGCTCCGCTGCATAGCCACAGGACCCTCCAGACCGTGGACATCCTGGGCCAGGAGCCGCCGCCCATCCAAAAGCTCCACAAAGTCAAACTGCAGACAGACACACAGAAAGTGAGAAAGACTGATGGATGGACCGCAGACACGCCATTAGGGTGACACATGAGACATGAGTGCTTTCGGTCCTCTTTATAGCAGAGCATCATTTGGTCTGCACGAATAACTCATCATTCCAGAGGAGCTTGAGTAAGTCTTGGCACATCAGGCTGGATGGGCTGTGATAATTTCATAATCCAAATATCTTAAATGAAACCCTCATTTAAAACTACTAAAGTGAAAAAAGAGAAGTAAATGTAAAGCTGGTGTTTACCAAATAACATCTGCAAGAATTTGCTTCATATTGGTAGTGACTCAATGAATACCAATGAGACAGCATCTCACTTTCGTCTACATAAGGAAAGGAATCTTGATTCATCTGCCACTCTATGTGCAATCAGTCACAGCACGAAAACTTCGATCCAGATTATTTCTGTTGAAATTAAAACGGAGAAAAGATCCAAAAATGATCTTTTGACTGGAAAATAAATCACATTGGACATTGGCAGAAACAAAAATCATGCTATGAACTGCAGTTACATTTACAGCGATTCTAAACTCTGTGAACCAAGCAGTCAGATATGATTAATAACATGATATATCTGATTCTGTGCTGCACATAGATGGGAAATTAGTGTAAAGAAAAATCTCCCTTTCTTGGCCTGAGTCCCATATCTTCGCGTGATTCATTGATGATACTGAACCTGAAAGAAATTTGCCATAAATCCTTTCTGAAACAAAGAAAGTGATTCATAATACAATACAGAGATTTATGAATTGGTTTGTATTCCTGACACACTCCTACATGGGTAGATAGATTTTTTTAAACAATATCCCAATTTATATTCTGTGGAAGAGGACGAATGGAAAAAGAAACTGAATCTTTGTACGATGCAGACACGATTGTAAATTGTTTCACACAGTCTTACATTTACAATTTACTATTGTCTTAAAAACTCTTCTTTCGCACAACTAATGAGCTCAACAGAATACAATAGATTAACTGTAGTATGAATTAACGGGTGTCAGTGAAATTCAAATATTCCCACCTGTGTGTGTGATGGAGGTAGACCTCTCCTTCCATAGATTCCCACTAAGGCATCTTTGCTCAGGGACACATTAAACTTCAGGTACATGGGATGATCAATGAAGACCTGGGACCTCCAGAAGATACCGGGAGGAATCTGCTGCGCGACCTTGCGCCCCACGTCAATCTCCCCCATATCTATATAGCTGTCATCTGGGAACAAGGTGTCCAATTTGCCTGCATTGCACACAAAGTAAATCGGTCAAAGAGATCACACCATTAATCCAGCATATGGAGGGCAGAGGGAGTGAGTCTGCTGAAGCATGATAGTCTGACCATATCACAGATATTCAATCACATCCCTGACAGCCAGAGGAAAAAAAAACGTTATGAATGGCCATTGCCAACAATTCCAGTCCTAATTCCAGTGGAGGAGAGAGTAGAAAAGTGAGAATAATCTGATTGAACATCTTTCTGGTCCTAGATCAAAACTCTACTCATGTCCTGAAGAGCTTTGTGTTGATTCTTTAGAAACGGCAAAAAAATAAAATTAAAAAAATACTGTTTAACATGAAATGATGAAATGTGCTCGAGGCACTGATTTCCTATCAATAAACTGGGGGTCAAACTATGCTCATTTTGTTGAGGTTGTTGGCTCAAGCATTGGTATGTTTCTTTACTTTTATCTTGCTCATCGACGTAAGAAGTGAGAAAGGGTTCTAAAGATATGATTTAAAAAGCTGAATGCAAGAAAATGGTACAACAAATCCTAGGGCAAATACTGCTTCAATGTCATGATACAGTTCTAATTAAAGTAAACGTAAGAAAGTAGAAATTGCACTTATAGTAGATATGGATCACTAATACTAGTACCCGCTTAGGTACAGCATTAGCAATGCCAAAAATTGTCCATATGTTCCATAATACACCTTATATTGGACTCCATGGAAATGGCAACATCTGTTTTCCCATGTAGATGAGCTAATTTCAGCAGCGATATCTACTAAAGCAGACATCCATACAAACTACCCCCAGGACTTGGTGGCAGACACGGCTTTAGGTTACACGTGGCACGGCAGATGGCCGTCTGCTCAACAGTCCATCAGTGGCAACGGGTTTTATCAGAGCAGACTCACACTCCCCGTCTCCCAGATCTGGGCTTCACGTAATACTACAACACACAGGCTCATTTTCCACACGTTGGGGTGTGTTTGTATTTATGCAGCACATTAATGGTGTAGTCATCAGGCTGTTTAAATAAATCATAAGCTGAGACCAGTGATAATGGGCATCATGGTTAAATAAATGGTTGCTGTACTGCAAGCTAAACGACGACATAACGCTTTGATGGAAAGACAAGACTCCGAAAGTGAGAACTACGCTGAATTTCGACACGGTACACATCTGCATCACCTTGATAAAACATTAGATAGCTCATCATTGTTTCTGGTGACAGCACTGCAGAATGAGACTTATTTAGAAAACTATGGCTATTGATTTCCTATCAGCAACGGCTGCCATGCAGGGTCTAAGCTCAGTTGTAGTCATGCTTGTTGTTAGCTCAACACACTTTCTGCTGTCTGGTAAATGAAAAAGACAACTCCTGGATTCATCTATATGGTAATGACTCCATCTTCTACCTATTGTAGTCTGCCAGTGGCAAATCACATGGTTAAATCTGGACCCATTTGTTCAAGAATGGAACAGAGCAAACTTTCCTCAAGTTGAGCAGTTGGTACCGTGGGGTGAGCACATGCTTTCTTTGGCTGCCAGGAAAGGCAGCCCAGACTAGGAGATGAAAGGATCACATCCGTTCTGAAGAGGACAGAGTGGCTAATCCCGCTCCAGCCCCTGGATACTCTGTCCCTTAAGCTGTTCCATTTTCTCCCTCCAGGAACAAAGAGCACTTTCCCACTTACAACAACTTTCATAGGATTACAATGCAGATCTCTTTGCATACCATGGAGACTTGTGAACACAATGTGAAACTGGATGACAAAATAATAACAAACTTGCTTGAACTCCAAAATGTCATCCTTAAACTTCAAGATTTGAAAAACTTTTTCCTTGTACAATGTTGTTCTTTTCTAATGTGGGTGCAACAGTGTATTACAGTCAATTGAGAGTCGTGCAAATAATCCTGAAAAAACACATCAGCTGCATTTAGGTTGATCTATTTAAGGATTGTTTGGGGGGGGGGGGGGGGGGGGGGGGGGGATAAGAAAAAGTGCACTTACTGTCATCTTTTCCCTTGCGGTCAGGTATTTCCAAGCCTGTGTTGCCGAGTGGTGGCAAGCTCAGATCAGTGGGAAAAGGTAAGCCACTTGTATTGTCCTCCGACAGCTGGTACATCTGTCTCTGCATGGGTTGCAGGTGCCAGTTTAATCCAAAAAGGTGCATGGCTGAAATATTAAACATAAGAGAACCTCAGAATTTATTTATGTTAACATTACTTGGATACAAAATACAAAAGAAATACAAAGTAACCAACAACCGCTTTTTTTTTTTTTTATGGGGGGATAATTATCCAAAGGTGACAGCTGAGAGATGGAGGAACAGGAAGTAAATTCCAAGGATAAGGAACAATGCATGGTTTAATGGTTAATGGCATTTTTTCAAAAGTGCTGAGCAGTAAGATCAGAAGATGAATGCTCCCCTGACCTCATGGGACAACATCTGTCTCACCACACCAACAACAGCATGGACCATCCCCAGTGCCCTGTCATTTTTCTAACCCCACTACCTTTCCATTCCCCTGCAAAACTAGGGGACAAAAAGAAAAAAGAAAAAAACACATCAGCAGGGAGACACCAGGGGTGTTTCAATGTGAACACGGTGGATGAAGCATGCTGATATTTCACGAGGTCGACAAAAGAAATGTCCTTTGGAACAATGGCAGCAGAGTGCAGGACAGAGGAGGAGGGGCTGACCATGACAGATCACCAATAAGAGAATGGACAAGATCAGCTTAGCAAGGCAAAACCCACCTTGGAAGTCAAGTGTCAGCAGAAAAGGCCCAGAAACTCAATATAGCTATTTTATTGGTTTGTTGGTTCTTTTAAGCTCCTCAATTAAATAACCATGCAATTCAATTATAAAGAGTGAAATTATCTGACAGTTTTAGACCAACGCTGGGAGTAAGACCTCTCCTCAGTCCTCTCAATGCTGTTCTCTTCGAATGAGTTCCCACATTTTTCTTTTTATAAGATCATAAACTACTTCATGTCACCAACAAGCCTTTTGGTGACTTTCAGTAACTTGCATACATAGAAAAAAAAAAGAAAGAAAGAAAAGAAAAAAAAAGATTTGTTAGTGGGACCTACAGATCTAAGAGTCTTACTATAATAACACTTCATCAGAAATGATTTATAATATAGAGAACACAGTAACTCTTAATACTCCTAATAACTCTTAATAACAATGCAGTCTCATGCCCGCTAATAATAATGATAATGAGTTTCTGGACTCCTTCAAAGCTAGACTGAAAAGACAAAGGAACTGTGCCTTCACTGCGGCAGCAGTCTAGGAATGTACAAACTCCATCATCCACAACTGTTTGGCAACTTCATCATGGAAACACTTGAGGAAGTGTCAGCAAAAATGGCCTTTCTGTGCATCTCGTAGCAATGTGCAGCAGAACAAGGTGCATCAATGTTTTAACACTACTGTGTCTTTATCAGGGTAACAAAAAGTGCTTTTTTAATGGTCAAACACTAAACTGGTGGCCCTAAATTGCTTCATAAAGCAATGGACATTCTATTAAATCTCTCCAATTCAAAATCGCAAGTGATCCCCGACAGCAAAAGGACGGTTTACTTGTCCAGACACAGCTATCAACTTCAAATTAGCTGAAACCATCACACGAATGCAACAAGTGTCAGTTCAAACTAAACTATAGAGTCTGATGAATGGAATAAATTGGATCATTAGCTGATGAAACTCCATCAAACACAAGCAGTTGGCCCAAGATTAAAAGTCTTTTGTTATAGAAGTGGACGTCTACGACACGATCAGAGAATAATTTCATGATGCACATTAGACAGTTCACTGAGAAATTTACATGAACTTGTGAAAAAAGATAGGTAGCAACACTGTGGTTATCAGGGAAAAGACAGTACAAACATTCCCTTAGATGATAAAAGTTCAACTACGATACCAGCATCTGTTCTGTCTGTCCAGTGCCCGTGGAAGTGACTGTGTCGGTGTAGGACAACCAGTGAAGGGACAGATGGCTCTGTTTGTCATTCTGTAAGCTCCAGAAAGACATTCCTTTTGATTTGTAGCTCTATGTTGACTGGTGAAATGGAATGGAACGTGTCAGTGTATGTTGTTGGCAGAACCATCACAAAGTCACCAGGCAGGGAGTCATTCCAAGAGTCCTGTAATCACGTCTCTGTGAGCCCTGTTCTTTGTCCCATCCGTCCCTGAGGCCTTTAATGGAAAAATAGTTGAAGAGGCCTCCATTGCATACAGATTAACTTCAACGTCTTCTTGGTACCTATGATATGCAAAGCATTGGATCTGAAACCAGTGAAGAGCCTCCTGGTTTACCTTTTCAGACACTGCAAATACTGCGCAATGACACTCAGAAGGCTGCTGCAGTTGGCTGCAAAATAAAGACAGGTTGCAGTAATAAGACAGTACCGCTAATGAGACGGATACAGGCAGAAACAAGATGTGCCTGAGTTCCAGCGATGCCACTGACCTGTCAAGAGTACTGAACTTTGTAGCATCGCCCATTTTGTGCACATTGTGCCCTCCTTTCGCTTATCTCTTGGCAGGAAGTTGGGTCACGCCATGTGCCAATTACGGAACAGAGGTACTGTAGTACTGTACCGTAGTGAAGACTTCTAAGCCAATCTGGGGAAGTCAGCGCTTATTGCTGTGAGTCATCCGCCTGCATTCCTGTGCTTCTATCCTCTGATCTGAAGAGCACTTTCCAACTAGTGCACACTTCAAGGGAAGCTCTGATGAGAGGAACCCTTTTTTCTCATCTTGCTGGTCAAAATCATCAAACACCGTGAGCATCTAATAAAGGCAAACTATCTTTAGGTATGTCAAAAAGCCAGCATAAAATACTGTCTCTTATATATGGCCTGCAATGAAAAACATCAATCTATTTAAAAAGAAAAAAGTTTAGTGAAGGTGTTAACATGACAGCCATCAGTCACTCATGTTTCACCAAACTGCATGCATCTTTGCAATAAGCATGTTGGGAGAACTTCAGTACAGAAATTACAAATTTCCATAGAGGCCATTACTGTGAGACATGCCACCACTCCCATGTTGCATTTCTCTAAAAAAACAAGGCATTATTGAACACAACAAAGAGTTTACTCTTAATGCTTTTGTTGATTCTTTCATTTTCAGTGTCAGCAAACAAGCACCAACATTATATGGAATGATTCTGACTGTGAGGAAAAAAAAAAAAAAAGAAATAATAGAGAAACAAATTAAAATGGAAGGTATGTAGGTGAGTATGAGTGAGTGAGAATAGCATAACTGTTTTTAATTTGCTTATATCTGCGTGTACAGCTTTAGTGTTGAGTTTAAGTTCAGCCAAGCTTAAAGATCAATGCCGCAGGGTATCTGACATGAATACTCCTTTGTGTTTCAACCCTATCACCATGCCTTTATAATTATGGAGATGATCAATATGTGGTGCAAAGTCCAAGAACTCTTTTTCTATTGCAGCCAATCCAGATCCATATTTAGTGTGTGCTGGCAGACGCAGCAGTCCCCTCCCTCTGTCAGGACAGGTAACAGTCAGACTTGGGTTTGGGATTTGTGAATGAAGCTTGCTTGTCAACATATAAATACTTTTTGAGCAAATGGAAAATGGAAACCCTACATCGCAAAAATACACAGCCTGCTGTTTAACGCAGCATGTTTGGCAGCTATATGTGGCTACCGCACATGCTAATTTTCACCAATTAGTCGCTATGAGAGGGGGATGATTATTGTTTCAACTGGTGTTTGCCAGTAAAATGAAAGTATACAGTACATTTTTTAGTTGTTTTACATCCACATAATACCCGAAATGTTGTGCTGGCACATTAGTAGGATAAACACTTGTTCTGACAGAAATACTGTGTTAAAATATTACTATAACCTAGAGGACATAGCCAGGGTTTGTAGCTGTGCACAGTGGTATGTGAATGCAGCAAATTAAACAAATGGGAGTTTCACTAAAAGCAGAACAAACACTTTTTCATGCTTTCATTGCATGAAACAATCATCCTTTTGTACTTGAATGGTTTTTGGTCTTGAGGTATAGGTAATATTTAAAATTGATTTAACATTCATGATAAAAGCTGTGGAGCATTTCTTTAAGATTACAAATAAGCTGAAGGAGCACTTCTTTTATTTTGAGTTAACATCATCATTGACAAACACTATAAACATGAAAAGCCAAAGTGAAAGAAAGCAGTTATTTTCTGAAGACAGACAAACAGGTAAAATCTGTGTTGCAGAGCATGCAGTGCAACATTTTCTAGGGCCCAACCTCTTTGTCCTTGGGTAGATACCCAGGGTGAGTGGAAGTGAACACAGGAGGATACTGATGACCTTAAAATGAGGAACATATAACAAATGTGCTAATGAGCGAGCGACCACAGAGAAAATAGTGCCATCTTAAGCCCCCGACCTTTTTGCACTTCAAAATGTGCCAATTTACAAAGCTGTGACAAAATAAAACCATGCTGCAAGTCAAAACATCTGTCATGAGGCATAATTGGGTTCATTAGACATCTCACCCAGACTTCCCAATTACAGGCCTCAATAATTAATTACACTTGAAATTAAATGTATTTTCTCATCAGCCTTTAATTAAACATGGCCCTCATTCTTGATTGGAAATTCCGATCTTAGGGTGAGGTTTGGTCTCCAACATGTTTACTTGTGGTGCATCGGGAGATGGTATGAGTTTTGCAGGGTATAATTACACAGTCTGATTAAGCGCTATCAGGATGATGGGGCTCTCTGGCTTTTGGCCAAGTCACAAGCAGCAAACTGTAGACACGTACTGTATCTCTACTTCTACAGCCAAACCACACTGCTGACGCCAACAGCAACCCAAACCAGAACTTGCTCTCATCCACCACTGTTGATTTGAAATTGCTGGATACGTAGATAATCACGATGAGCATAAACCAGCTGATTCTTTTTTAAATCCAGCGCTGTTCTGAATTTCAAATGAAACTATTTAAATGGCTCTGGTGACAAAAAATGAATAATCAGATTTTAGTTCCTCTGGCCTCAAGGAGAAGTAGAAACGATAGCTTTGTGATTTTTACGGCGTAATGCGTATCTCTAACAAATGTCCTCAATGAAGAATCCATTTATCTCACTGATTAAGGCCATGCAGAAGGATCTGGTTGTTCTTTCATTGACTTCATGCATATGAACTACAACGTTCTCACCATCCATCTATTTGAAAAACTGTTTCAATTTTTCTGTGTGAGACAGTCTAACCATTTATATGTTAAACAGGTATTCACAGCCAATCAGATGTATTTTATATGGTAAAATATAATATATTAAATAGAAGTGTGTATCAACTCCTTATTTGAATCTGTAACAACAGACCAGGCGGAACTTCCATTACTTGAAAGAAAAAGATGCTGCTGGCTTTTTCATGTAGATCACCTCATCCATGGAACTGTCTGCCAACCGAAGCAACAATGATGTTAAACAGCATCTAAATCCAGACCTCAAACACACCTGTTTGGCATTACATTTAGATAATGTCTTCCCTCCCCTCACTGCACTACAGCAGCCCTGTCATCCAACCTCTAAATATATAGTGATAACAACAAATATTCTCTGATAAGCAAATGTGTATTTCGCTGTGCAATCACCAAACGATTTACCAACTGTGATTTCACTTGTAGCTAGTTAAAATGTTGGGAACACTTGCTTTAAATGCCAGGTCTTGGGAAGAATTAAAGAACAGCTAAAAAAAAATCTGCCACCATGAAGACTTGATTACTGGCAGAGCAACAGCTTGCTTGAAATAAACATAAGATGAACTGGGAAGCTAGCAGTGATAGCAGTGACAGCCAGCGTGGCTGAACAGACCACAAGAAAATCAACATAGAATCCAAGTAAGAACACGGAGTTAGTAACACAGTTTACTACGTGATGAGATACAGACAGACAACATCACACCAATTACTTGCAGAATCCACTTGGATGTATTTTTAACTTAAATAAGACTGTTTACACAATATTTCACCTTTACTCATGAGATACTGTGTCAACGGTTTTGTATACAGATGAAAATAAAAGACTATTTCCAGATATGAATATCATTCCCTCAGGGAAGGACAGCAGTCAAAGAAGGCAGAACTGATTTAATAGCATAACTGGGATATCACAGCTGGTAGTCCTTACCGAGCGGGGACCTGGGTATGCTGGCCAGGGGATCTTAAATCAAATAAGAGGAATATTCTAAATGTGCAGTCCTCTCTTGTGTGATGGCTGATGTCTTTTTAATTCATTCCCTATCTGACCTATTCACAAGAGCAAGAAACCGGACTGCCCATCTCTGCAGATTCAGTCAACCCAATCTATGAATGATAATGTTATTTCGGACGAGGTGCGTGGGCGAGGAGTCAATCTATGAGTCCCTGTATCACTATGCTCATATAAGGCGCAGAATGCAGATTCAACACTATTAAAACGGATGGTAGAGGGAACACAATAGAGCATGGATTCAGCCTGTGTCTGCAGTTAAGCTGGGGGTGGGGCTGGGGGCGGTTAGGTAGAGGCACCCAACCTGGTGTGTAGAAGTATCAGAGGTGACTCACCAATGAAGTAGGCCAACAGGAACAGGAGTGTAACTGAGATGAGGATGGCACTGAGAGCAGCACATTTCCAGTTGCAGTGCTTATAGGGTTTCTTCAGGCTGAAGGCAGGTCGAGAGAAGGTGTTTCGAGGCAGAGGGCGTGGGGGAGGCGAGTACACCGTGCTGGAGGTCAGAGGGTATCCTGGTGATGTTGTGCAATACATGGGTGACGTTCCGCCTGGCTTGAACAGGAAGTGCCTGGAAAAAACACATCGTCTTGTTAGTCTTAAGAGAAACACTCATTTCTCAGTGATGTCTATCATCATAATATTACAGGTTATTGTCTATCCAAGTGCAGTCCCTCCCTCTGGTAAGTAATTCTGCTTCCAAGCATATTCAATGCTGTTACCATAGTCACGCTACAGCTAGGTTAGTGAGACTACTAAAGCATACTGGGCTGTGCTCAGTCGAAACTGTGAATCAATACCAAATCTAATTTACAGGACTAGCGACCGCAGCTGGCTCTTGTTTATGTATTCATGCTAGTGTGGTGAGGAGTAATTCCCAGTAACTATGTGTCAAGGCTGTCCCGACAAGAGATACAGCATATAAGTTTGCAGCATGGACTTCAGAAGATTTATTCGCCCTTGAAGAACATGGCTGGCTATCTCAGAAAACATGTGTAGAGCAGCATGTCCAAGAGCCATATGAGCAGCCCATCAGAGAGTCAGTGGCAGCAGCACTGTTGTCAAGGCCATTTTACTGACAAGTTTACAAGAAGCTCCCGAGCGACAGTGACATGAACGTGATTGAATGTCACATTACAATGTATGATGTGGAAAGTCACTGAGACCGTAGTTTATTTCTAAATATCTGGACAAATCTCTGACATATCCTATTCTAGAAATAGAAGATAACACGGAAAACTGTGTTTCATAAAGCGGTCATGCTTAACATTAATCAAAAGCAATACAACCCAACAATGTGACTTAATGCAAATTGTTAGTTGTATTAAACAGGGACAGGACAAATACAGCAAAGATTCTAGCACTGCAGGAGACACGCACTGATGATTGACAGCATTTCAAAACAGAGGATGTTTGATGGAAAAATAGCACAGGCATCACTATCGTTTTCATGGCAAAGCAGATTCTGACAGGAGTGTGAGCCAGATAGCAAGCATGCAACATACCCGTCGCTGTACGAGGCATCATGGCGTGCTGATGCCAGAATGTCCATCTCTATGAGGTTGTCCTGTAAAGTCTCTAGGAATGTCTGCTTTGCTATGTTTCTACACACAGGTGGAAAGATGGATATGAAGCTAGTGTGAGATGCGCGTGCAAGAAACACAGAAATGCCAGTACAATATGTGATCACCAAGCAACATCAACAACAACAACTTACAAATGGACAGACAGCATGGGACAAAGAAACCAAGGCCCTTATGGAACTACTTCTACAAAGGTGTGAGACAAATAACATCTATCTCTCTTGTTCCCCTCATTTGGGCACTGCCATACCTTGTTTTGTACGAGCCCTGCCCTTCTCTGCAAGCGTCTTGCTCCTCTCTGATAAACATTAGAGTATTCTGGCTCCTTTAAGGTTGTGATTGGAAGAAAACAATTCATCACTTACATATAAAAACCTTAAAGCTTCTAACACTTATTTCAGACAAAACACTGTTTATTATCTTGATTTCATTTTCATTATTTAAGTTTCATAGTTTTCACGCTGGAAAGAAAGTATCCTGAAGTACAGTTGTTTTTCATTTAAAGGTTGCAACACTCCAAAAAAACAAACACATTTTCAGTCAATTCTCAGGTTTCTACAGGTGCATGTCTCATTTCTCCCTTCAGGAAATCCCCCCTGTGAGAGCTCTGTTCCATAAGGAAACACAGCAGCAACGCAATGGAGAAGTGACTTCATGCAATGGGCAGGCTGAACACGTCCAGTGGTACAAGAGAAAAGCCTTGTTTTTGATCCCTGATCTGATCATAGGCTCTGAAGTTTGTGTTTTGGGGTAGAATGCAACTTTTAATGAAGCGAGGGAGAGACGCTGGGCAGAAAATGGTGGACAGGACCAACGAACTGCTGGCATCTCTCCGGAGGCAGAGCAGGATAAGACCTACCAGTGCTGAATTCATCAGGATCATTACCTTTCACAGAAGTGGCTACAGAGGGCCATTGTAATACTATTAACTAGGTAAAGGTGACATTTAATATTTCTGTGTCCGTGCGGATGTTACTAATGGTTTCAATTTCATTATTGGAACTTCGGCCGTGGATCTTTTTTTCCAAGCAATAGGTCATAAACACTACATATGTGGTTTGAGCAGCACTCTGCTTGTTGCAGATCCATTCTCCACACCATCTGTTTTCTAGTCCACAGGGAATACCTGTGCAGGATTAACTTTGGAGCTGGATGACGTGTAATCAGTCATTATACCACTTACCGTCCTTCTACCAGCTGAAATTGACGCTCATTTTCCTGTTGACTGAACCATCTCACAAAAAGTGAAGGAAAAGACAGTAATTCTGTTCATGGCTGGTTGTTTATCCATGCCAAATTAGCTATTACCTCTTCTCCTGTCAACAACAGTTTTTTATTTAAGGCAATGTGTTTACTTGATACACTACAGACAATAGTGTGGTCTCAACATAGTCAGTGGATTGCTTTAAGTAGATAATAATAATCAAATCATCTAAATAAAGAGAAATTAATTTTGAAATCTATAATAACTTCCTTAAAAATAAAGGCTACATCAGTGCTTTTTATTGAAATCTGGTCAGCAGGGGACCTAGTTTGGGGAGTTTTTCTACTGCTAGCAGAGTAACGTGAACATTAGAAGGATTAAAATAATTTGCCTTTGCTATTCTGGATTTCATACCGCCTTGCAATGAGACCAGTCAAAAAAAAATACCAACAGATATTCCCTTTGTTACAATAACACTCGACAGATCGACTTCACACAAGGGCCTCCTATTGAGAAATGTGCTAGAGAAGTGAATACTGATTAATATGAAATAAATAAAACTCAGGGCTGAAGTGGAGGAGCTATGAAGCCTGCTCACGGGAGCCTGGGTATAATTTTGCGAGAACTGTTTCATATCCAACACGATTAGAATTACTCTGCTGTCTAAACTCAATAGCTTCCACTGTTGGTATTGCAAACATTACACGAAAACCCAAAAACAGGACTTTTCTCTTGTTTGTCACAGAATCATGTTCATCACAAATGTAGGCCTTTGCCCCAAGCAGGGTAGTTTCCATTTTATTGCTTTGCTCCATGTTAGCACTGTGGCAATTTAATATGGAGCAGACAGCATGAAAACCTGTGTTCAGCGGCACCAGCTCAGGCTCACTCTTACAGACGCCAACATCTCTATACTTTGTCAGGGAAACAAGTTATACAGTACCTTGTTTCCAGGGGGATGTTGCTGTTGAGTAGCCAGTTGTCCTGTGCGCTGCCGGAGTCTTGACCACTGGCCGGACCCTCGGGGGGAATAGAGCTGTCTGTGGGCGCGGGACTTGGGTTGCTCCGCGGAGTGTAGTTCCCTCTGTTCAAGGAGTTAATGGAGGCTGCATGGTGCTGATGATTGGGCGAGTGGGAGTGGGAGAGTGGTAGAGGAGGCGTCCGCAGCCGAGAGTGGTTTTGAAAGGCTCCGTCTGAAAGTGAAAGAGCAAAGAAATGAAACGTGTTAGAGACATTTTAAAATAATAACCATTCCACTGATTTAATGCTGTTTAAATCTTGGTAATCTCTGGAAGCACAAACTGAGACATGTTTGTTCGCCAACACACAGTTTTGAAACTACTGTGGATCCACTGAAGATGCAAATTCCAAAAGATTTGTGAAAGCGTGTGTGCGAGCAGCCTCACGGTGTTACTTTAACTCCCTGAGCCTCAACATTCTGATTAATGAATGATTAGCCATAGTTTTACCAGCAGCCCATAAATTAATTCCTAAACTTAAGACTAAATTCACTGAAGACCTGCAAAGCTCTCACATGAACCACTCTTAAGTCCCTCTTCTGCTCATTATTTCTCCCAACTGGTCTCTAACAGAGTGTACTCTGTGCCTCCCGCAGAGACCTGGGACTGTTTACTCAGACCAGACACTGGCTCCTGTGTAAACAGACGATCTGGCCTCTTCTTGAAACTGACCAATTCTTTAGGCTTTTTCTATTTAGCCAGAGAAGGATGTTTGAGCATCTGTGCTCTTTTTAGAAACTTGTTTCACTGTTTTGGACAAAATCTTTAACTACTGCCACAACTCAATGGATGGAAATGTAAGATACTGAACCAATTCCAAAAAGTATGAGCTAACATTATCTGTTTTGCCAACAATCAGCCATCATCAGGTACACGTCATGACCAGATTTGCGGTGGTCAACCTTATCAGAAGTGATACCTGTGGTCATACTGTTCCAAAACTAGTTTCTGTAGGTCTTCTGCTCTGTTGTCTTTACATCAGACAATTTTAAAATATTAGGTATGAAGTCTAGACCAACAGATTGTATCCAGTGGTCCAGCTGTACAGTATATGCACTTGATTTGCTCTGCACTTCACAAGATAAAAGACCAATGTCCTTGTGCACTCTGTATCCATTTATTTCCACATCTGCTAAGCCATTCATCAATCAATGAACTCTTGGCTTTACACAGAGTGAAAGAGCGGCTTTCTTTTATAGCAGCAAGCCTCCTTTATTTCACAGATATCCACAACACTAAATTGCCAATTTACAGCAGAGAGAGTGGAATATAGACACACAGAAGGGCTTATTTTGGATAATCAGCTCCTTCATTAAAGCGACACTTACTCGTGGCAGTCAAGAAGCTTTGAGTCATTTCAGATTTTTTAGAGGTCAAGAACATGAAGCTGCTCAACATGTGTCAATCAAGGCAGATTGATAAACTGCTGAGGTGCAAAACTGGCTGTGCTGAGAACAAAGGAGCATTAAGCTTTAGTACTGAGGCATTTTAGGGAAGTGGAAAGCGAGCCCATTGTGTTCACAGGTGATGTGTTAACGAACGGTTCAGCGAGGAAAAACAAGACAAAAATATGGTTTGCTGCATACAATCTTCAAGTCCCTTCCTGCAAGGTTTTCAACATGTATGTGCTTTATGGACAATTCCACACATACCGGCATTTATAGTCTTTGCTACAAAAATCAACATTTCTAAATTTCTGTTTACATTCTGTACATTTCATAACCATCATAAATAATGGTGAGACCACTGTTTTTCACCTTCAGATTCTTTTTGAACCTGGCTCACTGCTACATCGTTCAGATATTTCACAGGATGAACCCCTGATGGAAATTGTTTTATTTCTTTTTCATTTTGGAGAGAGTGCTATAACCTGCATCTGTTGCACTGACAGATGGTTCCATGCTGAGCACTTCTGCACAATGCTGCCCTCGCAATTAGCTGAGCCACTGAGAGAGACGCACACCACGGCCCTGATGAACAATAGAGTACTGTGAGGTAAAACCACACAGTTGTTGATGACCTCCCTCCTGCTCAGTAATGTACCTGATCCCCAAAGCCATTAATAAGGTTATGCTAATTCGATACAGGGACAGCACAGACATACGCACTGAAACATATCACAAGGACAAATGCATCACTGCTCTGGAATGCATTTACTGCTCGGTAAACAAATACTTTACTTCCTACGACGATCAAGCAAAAGTGGGGCAACAAGAAATTAATTTTTCTGACATGTGGTAACTTTTTTTTCTGAGGACTGTACTTGCAATACATCTTTAGAGTCATGCTATGGCCTCAAAAGCTACCACAGAAATGAATCAATATATGTAGTTTTATAATGTAAGCTTCACAAAAGTATTATTGACTGCAACTCTCCTGCGTGGGCGAGCAACACACTGCTAGGTATTCATGTTATTTTGTCCACCCTGCATAGAAAAACTGCCATGACTGGAATTAGTTGTTTAATGACCAAATCACTTTTGCAAATAAATTCACACTGTGCACACAAACGCACACACACGCACAAATATATAATGTTGTATTACTATTTCTCAGTTGTAACATAACGGTCATAAACATTGGATGACAACATAATCTACATTTAAATCTAATTTCCAAGTGTAAGTGGATTAAGTCCAGTTTTAATACTTTATGTCATGCTCTGCTGGAAGTTCAAATGTTCTCATCTGTTATAACTTGTCAGTAGCCATGCAGTGTTATGAACTATTTAAAAGAATTTTGTACATGTAGTGCCCTCAAAATGCTTTACAGTCTGCACAGAAGTGTCACTACACTCACATACTTCTTTGCATATAAGCCATCACCATTTCAATGCATTATGGACCATGT